>NW_020952999.1:32214-39279 GCF_900497805.2 Vombatus ursinus | reverse complement strand
TCTCTGTCTCTCTCCCCCCTCCCTCCATCTCTCTCTCTGTCTCTGTCCCTCCCTCCCTGGGTCTCCATTTTCTTCTTCATCTGCCTCACTGCTTCTCTCCATCTCCATGTCTGACCTCCTGTCCATCCTCCCCACCCCGCCCCGCCCCATCTTCACGTCCACCTCTCTCCTGGTCCCATCGCTCTGTCTCTCTTGGCCTTTTCTCACTCCTCCTCCTTGGGGGTTTCTTCGTCACCCTGGTCTCTCTGGTCCACTGCACATCCTCCCCATCCCTGCCCCGTGCCTTCTGGTCTTCCTTCTGTCCTCCCTCTCCCCCCGCCCCTTTCTTCTCCCTCTCTTTCATGGGCATCCCTATGGTGGTGGGTTCCGGCCCTGGCGTGGCCTGCCTGCACTCTGGCCCCGTGCATGCCCGTGCCAGGCCTGCGCCCTGGACCCCATGCTGGATGACTCGGTGATGTTCGCCCGCCGCCTTCGGGGCCTGGGGCGCCCCGTGAGCCTGCGGGTGGTGGAGGACCTGCCCCATGGTTTCCTGAGCCTGGCAGCCCTGTGCCGCGAGACCCGGCAGGCCACCACACTGTGCGTGGAGCGCATACGCTTCATCCTTACGGGGACAGAGATGCAGACGCCCGCGGTGCCCACCAAGCCTCAGTGGTCTGAGCAGTCCCAGACCAAGCATTGCCCTCAGACCCCAGCCTCAACCACGAGCTCGCCCCCCCGGCCCGCGGAGCCCAGGCTTGCCTCAGGCCCAGCCCTCCCGCCACTCGGGCCTCAGCCCTGCCCTCTCCTGACTAAAGGCCTCTGCTCTCTCTTGGTCAATTTTGTTTTGCACTAAAGACTCGTGATGGAGTGAGGCGGGGGGGGGGGGGGGGGGGGTGGCCCTCCAGCCCGTCTCCACCTCACACTCCTTCCCTTCGTGGAGGCTAACACTGCCCCGGACAAACCCCAGGCCCAGCACCCTGTGAAACCCTGGGTGAGTCAGAGTCAAGATGTTAGTGCTGGAAGGTGCTTTGAGATCCAATATCCTCATTTTACATAGGTGGGAAACTGAAGCCACCTGCCTCAGTGGAAGGAGCAATGAATTCAGGTCTGGGGCCACCGGGGCCACCCGTGTGGCCGGGCACAAGTCCCTTCCCTACTGGGCCTCAGTTTTCCCCTCAGTAAAATGAGAGAGTTGGGCCGAATGGCCTCTGGGAGCCCTCCCAGCTCTAAGTCCTGTGAGGGGTGGGTCTGGGCCCCCAAGAAAGAGGTAAGTCTGGGGCCAGAAGCCCCCACGTCTGGTGCGTCCATGTCCTGGAGCCGCCCGACCCCAGCCTGGGCATTAGGCAGTTCAGGGTCCCAGGGCAGGGGACCTTGTGCAGGTCCTGGAATGGCAGATTGTGAGAGCCCGTTTTACAGATGAGTAAAGTGGGGCCCACCTGTGGTCCCCAGACTCCCAGGCCACCATCTGTATCCCCTCTGGGCCTCCGTTTCCCTGAGTGTAATGGTTGGCCCATTGCCATTGGGGATGGAGTGCCTTAGGCCCATTGGGGAGGGAGGGAGCTCCGATGTCCCGTGCCCCCCCAGTGCTTCCCCACTCACTGTGAGCCCTGAGTGGGGGGGAGCCCCCCAAGCTGCTCCCTCCCAGCCCCTGCCTGCTGCTGCTGCTGCTGCTGCTGCTGCGGCTCCCTTTGTGTAAATAAATGTATTGAATTCACCCCAGCCCCTCTCAGTGACTGGACCCTGGGGGAGGGTTCCCCGGTACCTAGGCCTTCCACCAGGGCATGCTAACGCCTGGAATGGATGGCTCTGGTTACCTGGGTGCCTGTGTGGGGTTCTGAGGGGGGCAGAGGCTGGGACCAGAAACGTGCACGCCTGGGTCCTACAGACATGCCCAGGCTGGAGGGGACAGGATTTGGGCCCTGGGCTTTATGGAGTTGTTTGTAGGGCGGGGCAGCCAAACCACAGGAAAGCCTGGGGAGGAGCTGGATCCACACGTGTCCTGAGTGGAGAAGGGGAGACAGCCGAGCCCCAAGAATGAGAGGAATGAAGAGACAGCCTGAGGGGAGCACAGAGTGGATGGAGCCTGGCAGCAGCCAGGCCACAACCAAAAGCATCCCCCGCCATTAGGGACAAAGGGCATCAGAAATCCAGGGACAAGAGCTGAGGGGAAACCAAGGAAGACAAAGGTGGCTGACGTTGGCATGGTGCTTTGTGGGTCAGAGACGGGGGAGGGGGAGGAACCAACCACCATGGCAGGGCCCCGGTGAGCCTGGAATGGGCGGGGGCCACGTTGGGAGCAGACTGTCCCTCCTTGGGGCAGGTCTGGGTCACCAAGGGCAGATAAAGCAGCCAAGGGGGACCAGTCCCACCTCATTCCTCAGCCGGCTGCCCCGGGTGCGGTCCTGGAAAGGAGCCAGCGTAGATGCCTGGCATTCACCCCTGTCACCACCACCAGTGGGAGCTAGGGGACCAGGACGCCTATGTTCCTGAGGGGCAGCCCTGGTCCCTGGACACAAGGTCGAACCTGCCTCCGGCCAGTTGAGAAGCCAGAGGGAAGGTGTGAGCATGGCTGAGGCTGAAAATAGTCATTAGGGCCTGTGGGGGTGTAAGTGGGGGGAGGGAAATAGGTCATTAACCCATTAGGAGTTGATAAGGGAGTGAGTCACAGGGGAGATGCTGAGGGCCTTGGGAGTAGATCTTCCTACCTCACCTGCCCTGGCCCCAGCTTGAGGTCTTTGGCTCTGGGACCTCTCTGGCCCTTCCTGCATCTCTTCCTGCCTCTTGTGGTCCCTGTATTTCTGTTTCAGCCACCATCTCTTCCTGTATCATCATAGAATTCAGGGTCACCTGGTTCAGTTATTTAAAGCTGGGAAATTGAGGTCCAGAGAGGGAGGTACTTGCCTGAGATCACACATCCCCTCGGGGGCAGATCCAGGGGGTCTGAATGCCAGCCCTGGGCTCTTTCCCACCACACCTTGGGGTCTCTATCTCTCCCTGTCTGGGCCTGAGACAATCAGAGATTGTGATTACAAAATCACATACACAAAAACACATGCTCATCTCCATGTGTGTGCAGCTGTGTCTGTGTTGGGGGGTAGGGGAGAGGAGGGAAGGAAGCGATTATGTCTGAATGGCGGGAGCACTGGGTCTGAAATCAGAAGACCTGGGTTCAAAGCTGACCCAGGGCAGCATCCGTGGGACCCTCATCTCTAAAAGGAAGGTGTTGGGACTAGATGCTGCCTAAGGAGCCAGCCCTTCCACCTCCCAAACTTGTGCTCCGTGTGTGTGTGTGTGTGTGTGTGTGTGTGTGTGTGTGTGTGTGTCATGTACACTCTCTTCTGCTCTTCCCTCCACCTGTCCTCCCTTTCACCCTCATCTTGGTTTCTCTGGGTGCCTCCCTCCTTTCCAGCTCCACCCATCCAGTCATGGCCATTAGGGAGAAACTGAGGCTAGGAAGGAATGACTCCCAGAGGCCACCTCTCAGGCAAGGGAGGAGTCCTTCAGGTTTGACTTCCAGGTCCCCTACTGGCCCCTACACACACACACACACACACACACACACACACACACACACACCAGGGTGAAGAGGCTGGCTGTCCCATGTGCCTGCAATGCTCTATTTCCTCCTCACTTCCACTTCTCATAACCCTTACCTTCCTTCAAGGCTCAGCACTGGTACCACCTCCTCCAAGAAGCTTTCCTTAGCTACCTCCTCCCCGCAAGTTATTAGTGCTAGGCACCTTCTATTCCCCACCCGACCCGGGCCAGGAGAAGATTGGCCCCCTGAGGCAGGGAGATTGTTTATACTAGGGGATAGAGCTCCTGCCCTGGAGTCAGGAGGACCTGAGTTCAAATCCAGCCTCAGACACCAGCTGTGTGGACCTGGGCAAGTCACTTTACTCTATTCACCTCAGTTTCCTCATCTGTAAAATGAGCTGGAGAAGGTCATGGCAAACCACTCCAATATCTCTGCCAAAAAAATCCCAAATGGGGTCATGGCTCAGACATTACTGACTCAGTGAGAATATCCAAGCACAGAACCTCACACAGTAAGCACTTAATAAATGCTTATTTTATTCAATTAGAAGGGACTTTAGGAGGCCTCGAGGTAAACAAGTCTGAATTCGAATTCAGGTCCTCTGACTCCATGCCCAGGGTTGTACCACACTGCCCCTTGTTACCCCAGAGACAGAGAAACCAGTATACACAGAGACAAGAAAGCCCTGCCCAGAGCGTTGGAAATGCAGGCACAGACACAGTGAAATGTGCCAGACACCCCACTCCCACCCCTGACACGGTCACCCCGAGGTGTGCTCAGAACCTCACAGAGCTAGAAAGGTCCGGGAGCACCATCCGGTGCAACCTTGGAGGCCCAAGGGGAAGGGCCTCGCTCCAGGGCACTCGGTAGTCCGCTGCCGAGCGAGCATTTGAGCCGTCAGATTCTCAGACCAAAGGTCTTTCCGCTCACACAACACACAGAAGCCGCTGGGTCTTCACAGTGGGATGCTCGCACACAAAGGAGACATCACCTTGAATGGACTCCTAACAGTCAATTAATGGACCAGCAATCGTGACATGCCAGGCACTGGAGGTGCAGGGACGGAAGAGAAACAGCCCCTGCCCTTAGGGAGCTTCTGTTCTATGAGGAGAGGACTCCACTGAGCACAGGGAAGAACACATGTCATATGTCACACTGGGTCACACATGCGTGCACCCATGCTGATGCAGAGATACACAATGACACGTGAACACACACACAGACCCCACACCCAAACACAGTGTCTTACAGGGCACACCCAGGTGTCTCCCGTTCCCTGTCCTGGGTGGGGCCAGGAAGAAGCAGCCGGTTTGGGAAGGGGAGGGAAGGGGGTACTGAGCCACCCCACCTGTCCCCTGTCCTGTCTGCTTGGCTCGACCGGTTTCCCAAGGAGACCCAGCCTGAAGGAACCTCCATTGGGCAACCCCAGTTACCCAGCCTCCCAAGCCCAGCCCAATCAGGGACCCAGGGGTTCTGGGGCCCTGGCCTCTGAGCCTGGTTGGTTACCCTCCAGATCTTTAGGCGAATGTGGGCTGGGGTCACCAAGGGAAAGGGGCTGGGGGGAGGGCAAGTGCCTGAGCCCCCAGACCCCACCTATCCCTCAGTTTTCATACCTTCCTGGCCGCCTCCCCACTGGGTCAGTTTCCTCACCAGCTGGGGCTAATTGGTGCCCACAGGGTGTGCGGGAAGGGTAGAGGTGGGGGAAGCTGAGAGCTGAAACCAGCCTCCTGTTGGTTCATTCCCTGCTTTCCCCATCCAGGCTGCCCAGAGGATGCGGTCAGCAAGGCAGGGCTAGGGCTGGAAGGACGCTAGGAAGTCATGAGCCCAAGGATGGGTGGGGGAGCAAAGACCCCTAATTCAGAGTCCAGAGACACAGCGAGGCTGGGAATGGGGGTCAGGGAGCAGAACTCCGTGATACAGGGTTGCTCCCCCTCTTTGGACCTGTCTCCCTTTCTGTACGAGGAGGAAGCTGAGCTAAACCTTCTGACCCTAAGAGACACAGAGTTAAGACAAATACAGGAAGGAAGGAAGCATTTATTAAGCACCTACTGTATGCAAAGCACTGTGCTAAGCCATTTACAATTATTATCTCATTTGATCTCACAACCCTGGGAGGTTGATGGGAGGCTAAAAGTTACCCAGAGAGCTGGAGATCAGGATGCTCATCCCTGAAGGGGTGGGGGCCTGGCCCCGCCTAAGCCAGCAACATCACCCCATCCCTGCCCAGCCCTGCCTGCCAAGTGACAGCAGCTTCTCCCCGATGGGTGACTCCCCACTTTTCCGGTGGCTCCAGCATTTCTGGGGGTGACACCCACCCTGGGGACCTCACCCAGTCCTGATGCTGCTTCCCTGACTGAGTCACCCCCCCCCACCAGTCCTGCAGAGCTTGTTAGGGTCAGGGCTAAGCCTCAAGGAGGGTCCTTGGAGAACCTGGCTTTCTGGATCCTCAATCTTTTCCCCAGCAAGGACCCTGGGGTCCTGCCCCTCAGCCACCAACCTTCTGGGTTTGGTGCTGGGGAGAACATGTTTGTTTCTGGTTTGGAGGGCATATCACCCCAATAGTCTCTCCCTTCTGGCCTCATGCCGCTCTCCCTCCTCAACTGGACCTGCCATAGTGGATAGGATCAGGGGGACAGGGGGAGTGAAGAACCAGGAGGCAGCTTAAAGGCCCCCAAATGTCCCCACACACACCTACACAACCCTGCTCTCTCTGTTTGCCTCCTTCCTACTGTACCCTGTTTCCCCAACTCCAAACTACAGTAAGAGAAATTCAGAGACAGCCTCATCCCTGGTGGAGCAGTGGATAGAGCTCTGGGCCTGGAATGCAGAAGACTTGAGATCATATGCAGCCTCAGATGCTTATGAGCTGTGTGACCCTGGGCATATCACTTAACTGCTGCCTGCCTCAGTTTCCTCAACTGTAAAATGAGGATAATAATAGCATCCACCTCCCAGAATTGCTGAAGATCAAATGAAATAATATTTGTAAAACTGCTTAGCACAGTGCCTGGCACATAGTAGGTGCTTAATAAATGCTTATTCCATCCATCCCCTTCTTGTTTCTGTTTCTCCTTACCCCTCCTGCACACCTTCTTCTTCTTCCTCCTCCTCCTCCTCCTCCTTCTCTCTCTTTCTCTTTTCTTGCTCTTTATTCTTTCTCTATTCCTCTTTCTTTTTCTCTCTTTTTTCTGTCTGTGTCTATTTCTGTCTGTCTCTGTATCTCTCTTTGTCTGTCTCTGTCTCTCTGTCTGCCTCTCTGTCTCTGTGTCTCTGTCTCCTTCTGTCTCTCTGCCTCTCTCTCTCTCTGCCTCTCTCTCTCTCTCTCTCTCTGTCTCTGCCTCTCTCTGTCTCTCTCTCTCTCTGTCTCTGCCTCTCTCTCTCTCTCTCTCTCTGTCTCCCTCTGTCTCTCTGCCTCTGTCTCTCTGTCTCCCTCTGTCTCTCTGCCTCTCTCTCTCTGTCTCTGTCTGTCTCTCTGCCTCTCTCTCTCTCTCTCTGCCTCTCTCTCTCTCTCTCTCTGTCTCCTGCTGTCTCTCTGCCTCTCTCTCTCT
>NW_020952999.1:0-32114 GCF_900497805.2 Vombatus ursinus | reverse complement strand
TCTGCCTCCGTCTGGTCTCTGCACACTTTATTGCCTCTTTCGACCATAAAATATAGCTCTAGAGGGGATCTAGGGGATCACTGTGTTCAACCTTCTCATTTTCATATGGGGAAACTGAGGCCCAAGGAGAGAAAGGGCAGTGCCCTCAATGACACAGTAAATTCCAGGTTCCATTTCCAGCTTGTGCCCTCTCTTTTCTTCTATTTGTCCTTGTTTATCTTTCGAGAGTCGGGGGAGAGTCCTGAGCCTCAGAAGACCAGGGATACAAGTCCCTGGTCAGCAGTTTATGGGCTCTAAAAACCTTTATTTGCCTCATTTGTAAAATGGGGCTAATATATCCGCCATGTACTTTGCAGGGTTGCGGTAGGGGAAGCGTTTTGTACACCTTAAAAAGACTGTAGAATTCAGAAGCCATTGCCTCTGTCTGTGTGTCTCTGATCATCTCTACCTCTGTCTCACCATCTCCTCATTTCTGTCCCTGTGTCCCTCAATCTCCCCATGTTCTCCTTGCATTGGTCTTGGCTTGCCTCCAATGCCCAGTCTTTGCCCCTCATCTCAGTGATCCCCACATCTATCCTGGGGCTCCCCCCAGATAAGCTGGCCAGCAGGGATGCCCTAGAGGGAATGGGGGGAGGGGAATCCCCATCTAAGCCTGGCTCCAAGCGCTTCCTTCCCCTTGTGGCACGGTACTGCCCCGCCCCTGCTACCTGGCTGCCCCATATAAGACCTGCTCGGGATGAGAAGGCACAGCCAGAGAGAGCCAGGCACGGAGTGACGAGGCCAGAGCCAACCCCTGTGCTACTCAGCCCGAGAGCCCCAGCATCCCGCCCAGTGCTCCCCAGGTAGGAAGGAGTCCCATCCAGCCCGGGCAGCCCCCTGCCTCCGGCATCTGCTTCCTGGCCCGAAGCGGCTCCTGGGGCTTCCTCTTGGACTTGGCAGTCCGTTCTTCTGTGTTTCTTTGAACTTTCTCTCAGGGTCTCTCCCTTACCCCTGGCTGTCTCTTGTCATTCTGGGGCTCGGTCCCCAACTGTTCTCTCTCTTCAGCTGTCTCTACACAGATCTCTCAGGCTCCTAGTAGACTTGTCTATCTGTCTCTTTTGCTGGGTCTCCCCTAGCATGTCGCGGTGATCGTCTATCTCATTGACATTCTATCTCTATCCCATAATTCCAGGTGTCTCTATCTCTCCCTTATCTCTGGGTATCTCTGTCTCTCTCTTTTCTCTCTCAGTGAGTGTTTCTGCTACTCTGCCTCGATGTCTCCGTGGAAGCCACGGGGCGCTGGGTGTGTCAGCGTCCTCAGTCTCTGGCTTTATCCAGTCTTCCCCGGAAGATTGGTCTGCGCTTCAGGTATCGGCAGCTTTCTCCATTCTGCAGCTCCGAGCCTCTGAGCATCATTGTCTCTCGGCTAGGCTGTCTTCGCAGATTTCTCAGTCTCTGATTGTATCGGGATTTTTCTCTAACTTCTTATTGTTGGGTGTCTGCGTTTCTCTCTGGCCCTGACCATTCCTGGGTGTCTCTGTCCAACTCAGCTTACACTTCAGTCTCTTCTTATCTGTCTCCCCTCAATGATACCTCAGTCTTGAGGCGTGGGGTTGTGGGATGATGGAGATTCTCAGCACCCTAATGGATGAATCTTGGTACCAAGAGCTTCCCCGGAGGAAGCGGGAAAGGATGAGGGGGGCTCTGACCCGGCCTCTTTCTCCCTCCCCCCGCCCCCTCCGCCTGCCGCAGTCCCTCCCCTTACTCCAGTGCCGTTGCCCCCGCCCCACCCCCCACCCCACCTAGCCTCCAGGTGCCCCCGGAACCTGCTACTCAGCGCCTCCTCTCCGCCTCGGCCCGCACCATCTCATCAAGGATGCAGTTCGAGATGCATGACAACGTGAAGGGCAAAGGTGCGCTCGCCTGAGAGACCCCTCCCCCGCCTGCTCCCCTCCCCTCCCCCTGCCCGGGGTCGCGCGGACACCGCCAAGAAGCCGGCCTGGGCCCCCAGATGTGGAGGAGGACCGCCTGCTCCTTCCCTCCTCCCAGATGTGGCCCTCGGCCCAGACGCGCAAGACGCCCCTTGACCCCAGATCTGCAAGAGGAGGCCCCCATTTCCCAGAGCTCCCATCCCGTCTACTGGGAGGGAGAGTTTCCCTGGAACCGCCTGCAGGGAGTGTCACCAGGCACCCTCCCCCCAGATGTGCAAGAGGCACCGGCTCTCCAGATGTGCAGGAGGACCCACGCTCCCCAGCTGCAGAAAGCCAGAGCCTGGGAGGGGGAGGGAGACCTCAGGCCCCACCCAGATGCGACTCCAAATTCAGATGAGGAACCTCCTCCCAGAAGAGGGCGGTGGCTGCTGTGTGGCTCCTCAGAGCCCTTCGCCTTCTCCAGCTCCCCCCCCCCCCCCAGGTGGGGGGGCGGCCCAGGGGGGCGGGGGGGGGGGGGGGTGGCATGTTGAGAGGAAGGAAGGAACCCAGACCCTGAAGCACCCTCGTCTAACCTTGTCTCTTCTCTTGCTCTCCCCAGCTATGTCTTACCCTGTGACCAGCCAGCCCCAAAGCCAGAGCACCTGCTACCAGACCCAGCAAAGTGACTGGCACACTGAACTCACGGACTGCTGCAATGATATGCCCGTGTGTGAGTGTGCCCCAGCCTGCCCCAGCATCCCTCCTCTGGCTACAGGCTCCATCACCTAGAACTCAGAGCCAGGAGAGCCCCTACATCAGGGAATGTCAGAGCTGCGAAGGATCTCAGAACAGAGAACGCTGTCAGAACTGAGGACTTCACAGCTTAGAATATCAAAGATGGGAGGCTTCTTCGAGCCTAGACCACAGAATGTCAGAACTAGGAAGGGCCCTAGAACAGACCATCAGAGTTAGAGATCATCCAGTCTAACCCCATGGGGGGCGGGGGGAGGGACAAAAACACAGACACAGAGACAGAGAGAGACAAAGAAAGAGGGAGAGGGGAGGAGAGGAGAACAGAGGAGCGGAGCGGCTTCCTTTGGGCTTGGGGGTCTCTGACCTCTCCCTCTCCTACCCCGCAGGTCTGTGCGGCACCTTCGCCCCTCTGTGCCTGGCCTGCCGCATCGCTGATGATTTCGGGGAGTGCTGTTGTGCGCCCTACCTGCCTGGTGGTCTCCACTCCCTCCGCACTGGCATGAGAGAGCGCTACCGCATTTTGGTGAGGAGGCATGGAGGTTCTGGGGAAGGGGGCTGAGCCTGAGCACCCGGGGTGGGGACCGAGGCCTTGTGACCAGGATAACTGGGGCCCCCAGATCTTCAATGCCTCCCTAACCTCGCTACTTTTCCCCCGACAGGGCTCTGTTGGAAACGACTGGGCAGCGCTCACCTTCTGCCTGCCTTGTGCGCTCTGCCAGATGGCTCGGGAGCTGAAGATCAGACAGTGAGGACCCGCCCCAGCCCCGCCCACTTATTCCTCCTGACCCTTCATTCCCTTCCCCCTCACCCTGCCAATAAAATCAGAAACCCAAAGCTGTGTCCGAGTGGTCTGGGAAATGGGAAGGGGCTAGAAATCGCAAGCGAGGCGATAGGGCTAGGCTAAGCCTGGGAAGGAGCCAGGAGACCACGGTTGAGCCGTGTGACCTGGGGTGAATCTCTGGCCTTCTCTGGGTCTCGGCTTCTCTCTCCATCCGGAGCTCCTGAGAGGCCGCTGGGCTTTGAGAACAAAGCTCAGAACCTGAGAGCTGGGAAAGCCCTCAGGCGCCAGCCAGCCCAGTCCTTTCCCGAATGAGAATTCTCTCTACTCCTTGCCCAGCAGGTGATGTCTGCTTTGGCTTGAAGACCTCTGCAGCGCCTCAGATCTCGAGGCAGCCAGTTCCACTGTGGGACAGCGCTTGTTATTTGCTTTTTCTTCTGCCCTTTGTGACCAGACAACAAACTTGACCCTCTCCTGCATAGCACAGCTCTTCAAATACTTGCAGACTGCTGGCGTGTCCCTCCTGAGCCCTCTCTTCTCCAGTCTAAACATTCCCAGTACCTTCAACCAGTCCTTGTGTAACAGGCACAAAGGCCCTTCTACCATCTTAGTTCCCTTTCATAGGAAGGCAACTTCCTATGAACACTCTCCTGCTAATCAATGTCAGGGAGACCTGAATTCAAGTCCTGACTCTGACACTTACAAGTTAGACTTATGGGTTACCACAACCTCTGTAAGCTGCCATTTTCCCCGGGGTACCCAGCTCACAGAGCTACTGTGATGTTAACTGAGGCCATACTGAATGAATTTAGAAAAGCAGTAAGCGCTTACTATGCGCACAGCACTGTACTAAGCTCTGGGGATCTGATTTGTGTAAGGGAGGTAGTAGGGACATCAGGGGAGCCCTGATCTATTTGACGAGGTTGTATGAAAAATGACCACCTCAATGTACTGGGGGCTTGATCAGAAGAACTTCCGGTTAAGTTGGAATCACCACCTCGGTCAATCTGGATTTACCTGGGGAGGCTCTGAGTTACCAGTGACATTCAATGCCAGCTATCATGGAGAGAGTGTGACCTAGACCCCTAGCCAGGCCGAGCACCTCATCTCATATTCCTGCCCTCACCAATCTTGTCCCGGACTGATCCGCTCCTGCTGGCATTTTCTAACAATCAGAGCAGGCCCAGAGGAGGTTGGCACTTCCGGAAGAGGGGTGGGGAGAGAGAACAAATCAAGCTGCTTGGACCCAGGCAGGACTGCATGTTGAGTGTGGTATGGAGGAGGTTCCTAGGCAGGTGAGATCAGACGAGCTGGTCTCCGAGTTCCCTTCTGGTTCTTTACTTCTGGGAACATTCCTTCAGACGTCGGGGCCCCACCCCTGACATGTGAACCTGAGCACAAAGCAGGCCAGAGTAGAGCTAGAACATTCACACTGAAAGGAGCCGCTGGCAGTGAGGAGTATGGTGGAGGGTGATCAAGCCCTGGAAGTGGAGCTAGGAGACCCAGGTTCAAATCCCAGCACCAACATTGAGGTCGCCGGCTCAGAGATAATAAGCAGCGTTCACCCCTCCGAGCCTTGACTTCCCTAATCTGTAAAGTAGGATGGGAATACCTGCATGCCATAGGGATACGCATTCTACATAGCTGACCCAAGAGCCCAGATGGGACACAACTGGGAGCATTCTTGGAGCAGAAAACATAATGCACTCAGCAGATCAGACAGACAAATAGATAGGGATTTGGATTGAACCCCAACTCTGCTTCTTACTATGTGACCGGGGTGAGTCTCTTTACCTTCACATCAAGGTTTCCTCATTGTTAAAATGAGTGGGTTGAACTCCGATGGTCCCTCAAGCCCTTACAGGTCTCGGACCTATGCTCCTGGAACTCTTTTTTGAGCTCCCAGATGCCATTAGATACACAGACAATACCAGTTAGGTGGCCCAGTGGATAGCGCGCTGGATCTGGAGTCAGGAAGACCTGAGTTCAAATACAGCCTCAGATAGCTGCGTGACCGTAGGCAAGACACTGACCCTCCGCCTGCCTCAGTTTCCTCAACTATAAAATGTAATTCACATTGTGTGGCACGCAGTAGGTGCTTAATAAATGTTTGTTTCCTTATTTCCTTATTCGGTGATGCAAGGAGGCATAGAAGACAGTCACCAAGAGAGACCAGAACAACAGAAAGTCACTTGAGTAACAAGAGGGATGGGCCCTGCCGCACCCCACTTGACAAAAGAAGCCTCATCTGGACACCCAGTCTTAGTCCTAGCGCCAAGGCTCCTCCCTCCTCAATCTGGGTCTCCCCTGGGCCAAGTCCGAAGGTCCCTCAGTTCAGTGTTTAAGGGCCCCTGGGAGGGACAGGCAGGATCTGCACTTTAGTCTCACTGGTTCCTCCACCTTTTCCGTCTGGGCCCAGCCCAGTCTCTAATTTAAGGAACCAAACATATGCCTCATATGCCCTCAAAGGCAGGGAGGTAAATTCTGTATTCCCGATTAGACCAAGGCGGGGACCTCCTAGAATGTGGAACTGAGTCCAACCCCCTTATGTTGCTGTCATCAGTCCTGTTCTCAAAGAGGACTGAGAAGGGGAAGGAAGGCCTTTCTTGGCCCACAAACCCACACACACTTGGCCAAGCTGGCTGATGCGGTAGCCGGCAAAGATCTCATGGCCCTCCCTTGCCTGCACCCCAGCCTGGAGACAGAAAACCACATGCACGAATCCCAAAGTCATCACTGGGCTCTGAGGGACTAGAGGTCACAGGGGCATCACAGGATCCTCGAACGGGAGAAAACCCACGGCCAGGAGCCAGGACATGTGTACTGGGGCAGGGATGGACTGGAAATGGAGAACAGAATGGGGGGCAGTCTGCACGGCAGCACCGGCCGAAGGGCCCAGATTCTCCCCCACATCTCTACACAGCAACCAGACAACTGGGTCCCCTGGAAATGTTTTATTTGGTGATTTAAGGTTTCCTCCTCCCATACACATCAGTCCAGTGACCTCCTTCCTGCCCACAAGAGTGAAGCTGTCCAAATCCTCTGACTTGGGTAGGGTGGGAGGGGCAGGCAGTAAGCTATGGGAATGAATGGTTTCCAAGGCCCTGGAGGGAAAGATGAGAAAGGGTGAGGGGTTCAAAAGCTGGGGGGGGGGGGTCAGGAGCAGGAAGGAAAGGATAAGTAAGATTTCGGAGAAAAGAGACAGGTCCTGGAGTCCTGAGTTAAGGGACACAGGGACCAGAGAGAGTGGGGAGTTTATTGAAGCCATTGGTTGGGAAGGACAAGGAAGAAGCATTTCTGCTATGTGCCTGGCACTGCGCTAAGCACTTTATGAGGATCGCCTCGATTGCTATTTGGGCAGCTAGAAGGCTGAAAGAGTTACTAAGGACTGGAAAGGGGCTTCAAAGGCTGTCCAGTTCAAGCTGTAGATGAGCAAGAATTCCCTTTAACATCCAGCTTCCAACCAGACACCAGTGGGGGCAACGAGTTCAGTCACGGGCCCGTCCTCCTTCACTCAGAGGGTTCCCCCCAGGAGAGATGAGCTTGCTGGCTGGGATGCTGGCAAAGGGGGGGGGGTGGGGGGCAAGACAGAGGAGGCCAACCCCCCTCCAGAGACACAGACCTTTGGACCCCAGAGTAGCCCATGGGGTAGCCCCCGGAGCCTGTGGTTGGCCTCAATGTGACGCCCTCACAGAACCTCCAAGTGACGGCGGGGAGGAATCGCTCACTACATGCGGGACAGGAGATGTCCCACTGGGCCAATCAAAGAGACAACTTCGCAAGCTGAGGGGAGGCCCAGCTGGCTCAGCAAGCTCAGCGTGAGCCGACGCTGTGACACAGCCCCCCACCTCAGGCTGTACTTCCTGGACCACGGGGAGGAGTGCTAGGGAGGCCACCCTGGGGTGCAGGTTCGGCTCTGCACACATCTCAGGAAGGAGGTGGATAGAGAGGGTGACCCGAATGGAGAGGGTGTGCCTCCCCTCCAGAGGCCAGGCTGAAGGTACGAGCTGAAGGGGACACCCACGAGTGCTATTTCGATGTACCTGCAGGGCTGTCCTGCAATAGAGGGGCAAAAGGAGTCCTTTTGGGCCAGAGAGGGCAGAACCAGGAGCGATGGGTGGAGGCGCAAGGGGGCAAATGCAGCTTGATGTCAGGAAAATCCTTCCAGCAGGAATGGCCTGCCTCAAGAGGTAGTGAGGTCCCCCATGCTGGGGCGGGGTCGGACTAAATGTTCACGGAGGACCCAAGTCTGAAACGCTGCGATTTGTCCCAGAAAGCTGAGGGGCTTCCAAGGGAACCGAGGTGGTCCAGTGTCCAGGAAGTGAAGGCTTGGGAAACCCCAGGGCCAGTCACACTAGGGCGCCGGGGGTCATAGGTGACAGACTCAAGACGTTGGGTGGGTGAGGGGCCTGAGGGAAGACTGCCTTCAGCATGGAAACCTGGCCTGGAGCCCAGGGGATAGCTCCTCAGAGAGGCCTGACACGGTACAGTGTGGAGTCCAAACGCGGGGCTGACGGGAAGGGTGTCAGCAAACCAAAGATGAGCCGGGGGTTTACGGAACGCCTGGCCACTAGGGACAGGCTGGGAGTGTGGGGGGCCGAGGGGCAGGGAGCAAGCGCTGGGTGACCCTCCCCACCCCCGGGCCCTCAGAGCGACATGCTGGTGAGGTTGTCATGAGTCAGCAGTCCCTTCCTCCCGCCCCCTGCCCCGTGTCCACTGGCCCCAGGTCCACTGCCACCTCCACAGTACTCCTGCAGCCGGTGCCGCAGGGTGACCAGGGCGGAGCCCAGGCAGGCCCTGTTCGGGGTGTAGATGCCACCAGGTAGCTGCAGCAGGAGTGTAGCAACCCCTGCCATGCCGTCCTCTGTGGGCTCCAGAGTGATGGGCCCGGCCCTCAGGGCCACAGGGCAGCAGCCCCCACTGCCAGCTCCCCAAGGCCCCCCACCCCCAGTCAACAGCAGCGGGGCCAGGAAAGGCTCCGAGCGGCGGAAGGCAGGGGGTGGGAGGCCCACACTACTCGTTTTCCAGGGGACGCTAACGGCCGGGTCAGGCGGGAAGCAGACTGTGACCTTGGCAAAAGGGCGGCTGGCCATCTTGGTCATCTCCTGCAGATGTCGCCGCTGTTCGCGCCGCTGGTCCAGGGCCTGCTTGGCCTTCCAGAGCAGGACACAGAGCGACAGGAAGAGGAAGAAGCAGGAGAAGAAGACAGAGAAGAAGACAAAGAGATCGATGTGGGCCTGGTCTTGGCGGAAGAAGAGGAGGCCCTGGGAGTCTGCAGAGCCATTGGCGCCAGGCGCCGTGGGGTCCCCGACGCCCAGCAGGAGCAGGTAAAAGCGGCTGGACTTGAGGGCATGCTGCTCGTGGGGGTAGGTGATGACGAGCCGGTCCCGCACCCCACGCACCACCAGCACGGCGGCAGGCTCGATCACAGTCACGTAGGTGATGAGCCCCCGTGGCCGCACCTCCCGGATCCGAGGCTCTGGGGGCGGACCAGGCCCCCCAGCGCCCACCTCGCCTGCTCGCAGCCCCGCCTCCGCAGCCATAGGGGGTGGGGCTGGTGGAGGTGGCTGGATGTGGACAGAGTGGACTCCGGTGTCTGGGTCCACACGGACCACAAAGGTGTCGTAAGATGTGGAAACGTAGAGGTCGACAGCACCAAAGGTCACATCCAGCGTCAGGCGGATATCTACGTTGGTGAACTTTGGCTGGACCCCAAAGAGCACGGTGCGCCCGGGGCCGAGGGCCCGGCGTTTGGGCTCGTGGAAGCAATTGGTCTGGGAGGTGGGGTCCAGGCAACACTCCTGCTCCACTGAGATCAGCCGGTAACACTGCTGGCCCCCCAGGGGGCTGCCATGAAAAGACTCCCGGCACTTGGCGCACTGCAGGGGCAGGAGAGACAAGAAAGCAACCCCCCTCACCTTCAGTCCCTGGTCCTCACTCCTCAGCCTGTCATTCAACGCCTCCTCACTCTTGACCTCAACTTCCCATCGACTGACCTCAGGTCCCCCTCTGCACTGCCTCCACCCTCCACCTCAAATAATTTCTCTTCATAACGTCGCCCTGATACTCTTCTGCTCCAAGACCCATCTCAGGTCCCCCCCGCTTCCAGGAAACCTCCTGTGGTTGCCCCAGCTCCTGGGCACCTCTCATTCAGATGCCCCACCTTTGCCAGAGCTAGTGTGACATGTCATCTGCCTGGCCAGGTATGCCCCATCCTTCGTCTGCCCAGCCTGGCGTCGCCCTCGTGCCCTCACCTGGTACTTATAGCAGTCACGGCGGTCGCTGGGGGAGCTCCCCTGGCAGGTGCCTGTCTCCGTGTTATTCTGGCAGGGACAGCCCGTCCCATCTTCATTGCAGGTGTCTGCATGGCCGTTACACTGACACCTGGAAGGAGGGATGTCTTCAAGCGAGGGGCTCACTGCTCCAGGCCCCCCACGAGGACATGGCCATCACCCCCCAGCCCCCCACTGGCCAGCGGGGCCATCACTCACTTGGTACACCGGCCGTCCAGAAGGAAATACCCTTCCAGGCAGCGCTGGCACTTGTCTCCGTAGCTGTTGTTCTGACAGTTCACACACACGGCCTCGTCCTCGCTCGGCCCCTCGGACACCCACTTCTCAATCTGGCGGCAGACAGAGCCCCTGACACACAGACGGCCGGAGCCCACCACCTCCCGCCCTCCCCATCGGGAGCCTGGGCTCCTGCTCACCTCCTCAGGATCCAGGGGGTATGTCTCGGGATCGTCACGGGACATTTCTAACTCCTTCTCAGAGACACAGATGTCACTATTCCCTCTGCAGAAAGCTCGGCAGGGGCGGCAGGTTCCACCTCCCAGGGCTGAGCCCACAAACAGTGGCCGGCAACGTTCACAGTGGGGACCCTGCGGACAGGGACCGCTGTCAGCTGATGCCAGCTGGCTGCTAGGCAGAGGATGGAGCTCAGGCAGTCCCACCAGAGGAGGAGTCAGACCCCTGACTCAGTGGTTCCAGAATGACACAACAGGAAAAAGAAAAAAGGCAACAATGACCCTTGGGTGGCATGAAAAGAGACAGTGTACAGAACCAGGGAGGAAAAGATGCCCGTTTATTAGGCCTTGGTCAGACCACGCCTGGCTCAACGTTCACTTCTAGGCACCTCATTTTTGAAAGTACCTAGAAAAGGTGGAAAACAGCCAGGCGAGAGGAACCAGGATGTCTGGGGATGGGAGAGCATCCCACATAAACCCTGACTGGCGGGGAGTGGAAACTCATGAAGAGCAGACAGGCAGCCAGCCACCCTCCAAGAGCTCCGCTCCTGGGCAAGGCCAGACTGCAGCCCACACTTCTCACGAGATAAGGTTCTCACACAGGGCTTTGCAAGCTAATTTCAAGCTATTATTATAATTATTATTTACTGTTAAAGAACTGAAAGAGAGGATTACTAAGCTGCTCTTGGTGAGATCTCTCAGATCCCAGAAAATGGGAGGGGTCCCACGGTTTTGGAAAAGGGCAAGCGCTTTCCTGATTCTTTAAAAAGGGAAGAGGGTGAAATCTGCAAACAACAGGCTGGTGTGTCTGATGAAATTCTAGACACACTAGTAAAGGGAAGGTTCGTGAGCATTGGAAAGGGAAGCAATGAACACCAAGACATCATGGTGTCATCAAGAAAAGGTCAAGCCAGACTGATGGAAATTTCCTTTTCTGACCCCGTAACTAGCTGGGCAAATGAAAATGGTGTACCACGGGTGGGGAGCCTCGAGGCCACATGTGGCCCTCTAGGTCCTCAAGTGCAGCCCTCTGACTGAATCCAAACTGTACCAAAGCCCCTTAATAAAAGGATTTGTTCTGTAAAACTTGGACTCAGTCAAAAGGCTGCACCCAAGGACCTAGAAGGCCACACATGGCCTTGAGGCCACAGGTTTCCCACCCCTGGTGTAGACATACTATCTTCCAATTGCAGGAAAGTGTTTGATTAAATTTTTCATGCTACAGGGCAGTCTAGGTAAGGGAATCTGAAACAGGTTGTATAACCAGACCTAAAAATGAGACCCTGGAGGGCCACGGTCAGTGGGGAGGGAGCTGTTCACGTCTGGGTGCTGCTAAGATGTGCCCTTAAGGTGCAGAAGGCACGCTTCTCAAATCTGCAGAAGGCACAAAGTTTGGAGGGACAGCCCGCACACTGGATAAGAGGCAGAAGATGCCCTCCGTCTGCAATGGCCACAGGAATGGACCAAGTGAATACAAAACAGAATAAGGTCAGACATTAAGTTCTAAACTTGAGTTTTTAAAAAAATCACCTTCAAAATATAGGATGAGGGCTGTGTGGCTGATTGATTTCTGTTAAAAAAAAAAAAAGTGGGTATTTTGCAGTTCTCTATGAATCAGCAGCACAACACGACCTTGGCGTCTTAGGCCAAATTGGGAGGAACAGTGTAGGAAACACGCAGGAAGAGGTAACCAGGACGTGGAGAGCTGTGGAGACCCGGCTACTATGGAGGGAGGGCTTGAGGGGAAGAGGGATCACGCTTTCTTTCCTTGGCCCCAGAGAGGGCAGAGAGATGAGGTGCGACGTCAGGAAACCTTTCCTGATAGCTAGTGGAATGCGCTACCTTGGGAGGCCGTAATAACTAGCACTTAGTAAGGCTTTCGCATTTGCAGAGCGCTTCACAAACATTATCTCATTTGATACTCACAACCACCCTGGGAAGGAGGTGCTGTCATGATCCCCATTTTACAGATGACAAAACGGAGGCAAACAAGGGTGAAGTGACTGCTCCAGGGTCACGCAGCTGGTCAGTGCCTGAAGCTGGATTTGAACTCGGGCAGTCCTGTGCCCTATCCCGTTCCTGGACTCACCCTCACTGGAAGCCTTCAGGCAGTAAGTAGAGTACATTGCTTGTTGGGGACATTGTAGAGGATGTCCTTCAGGGTCTGGTTTGATCCCATGGCCACTGTGGACCCCCCCCCCCCAACTCTGACACCATTTGATTCTACAACATGCTAAAGCCTGCCCTGAAGGGCAGGGAGATCACTACCTGCTGAGTCAGCTCATGCTCTGATTACTGGAACATTTTCCTTTTCCATCCAGGCTAATCCTGCCTCCCAGGACTCCCCTCCACCTCAGCCCCTCCTTCTGGGGCCAAGAGGCACAAGGTAAATAGCAAGTCAATGTGGTGGGAAGCACACGGCTCTGGGTTCAAATCCCAGCTCTGAAGCCTCTTTACATGGGTGGCCTCAGACAAGTCATAGCACGCCTGGGTCTTTTTCCTCCATGGGAACAGGAGGGGGCCTCATGACCCTCCAGGCCTCCCCCTATGCGCCCCCACTCCAAGCTCGCTCTTCCCAAGGCCAGAATGACCCTAAACAGCCACCTCCCCAACACTGTCACTGCATGACGTCACCTAACTTCTCTCTTCTACACAACACATCAGACGTGAGCCCTTCCACCTCACGCAGACGCAGAGCGAGGCGGCAGCAGCCTAGCAGACAGCTGGCTGGCGGGAGGCAGGGCCAGGGTTCTCTCCTCGGGGTCCTTCGCCTGTCATCCCCTCCCATCCCTGCTGCCTTTCCCCGGACGCACTCTGGTCTGTCCAGGCCTCTCCTAAGACGTGCCACCACCAGACCCAGTGCGCCAGGGCCAATCTGTGAAGCACAGAGCAGGGAGACCAACCCTTTCCTTGCTCCGCAGTTGGCCCAGGGACCAGGACTCCCAAGTCCCTCGATTAGGAAATTCCCCAGGGCTGAGCCGCTTCCATTTTTCCTGATTTCCTCTTCCTCCCCACCCTTCCTGCCCTCCTCTTGCTCAGGAGGCAGGAAAAGATCCTCTGTAGGCACCCTGGGCCCCATCCCTTGCCCTCTAGCTCTGCAGAGATAGGTCCGGTTTCCTCCAGGCCAGCCAAGCAGTGACCCTTGTGGGGAATCTGGAAAGTAGCCATTCCTGTTTCAGCACCTGGTTTTCACTAACTTGGCACCTTCCCAGCTCCGTGGCTCTGAACTCTGGCTGCTGTGGTCTGGGGGACCCTGGGTAAGTCCAGCCCTAAGTCCGCTCTGCTCCCGGGGACTCTCAGACCTGGCCCGAGGCTCCCCTGAGGCAGAGGGAGCGATTGTTACATACGTGTGTCAGGCTGTCTGGGTCTAAATTCACAGCTGCCACATCACCTGGGCCCTCCCCGAAGCAAGGTCCCTTCATTCCTCCCTCCTCCAAGTCCTCTTTAGCGCTCCCCTCGGCCTTTGACTCTCTGAGGCCTCTTCCTTTCCCTTCATCTCCAACGCTCTCCTCCTTTCTCCCTTCTCCTGGCCAAGGCCAACCCTTCCCCAGGTGCCCTTCATCCAGGGGCACGCTAGTAAATGATTAACAACCAGCTCTCCATTAAGTAGACAGACATGCCCAGAAACCTGCATCATCAGCATTTTTTCCATCCCTTCTTAAGTCTAGATGATCAACAAAACGACAAATCCAGCCTGGCTTTCTAGCACTTGCCAATTTCCAGGGTATAAAGGCTCGCCATTGGCTTTCATGCTGGCTCCGGCACCCCCAACCTTCACTGGCCCCCTCCCGTCTTCTCTAGCACGCTGACTCCTCCATCATCCCTCCTTCAACTTCTCCCCATCTCCTGCCTCCTTTCCTGCTGCCTGCCCACATGCCCAAGTCTCCCCTTCACTACCACATTCGGGCTACTGCCCTGTGTCTTTTCAATTTCTCAGATGCCTAGAAAAAGCTGCTTACATTGGGTCCCTCCCTTTCCTCTCCCTTTTCAACCATCTGCAACCGAGCTTCTGACGTCATCCCTCAATTAAAACTGCTCTCTGCTCCAAAGCGACCCACAATGGCTCAATGGTCAATGTGGCATCTTCAGCGCGATGACAGGGGACTCCAGACGGCGCGTGCACTTGAGATGCAGAACGAGACAGGCTTTCAGAATTGGCCAACGTGGAAATGTGCTTGGCTTAACTCGGCATATTTGATTTAAGGGCCACTGGTTTTCTTCCCAAGGGGGGTACGATGACAATAAGTGCTTCTTAATAAAAAACCACTTGTCGGTGACAGCACACTCGGTCCTCCCTCTTCATCCCCTCTACCTGTCTCATGGCCCATGACCCACTCTGCACAGAGATGGCTTGGATCTCATGATCCACTCTAAGCATCCTATTCCATATTCTTGAATTCTGAAATTCCTTTATCTGTTCATAATCATTTCTCATCTCACCTTTCCCTCTGCCTTATTCCCTAATCCCATTCTCTGTCCTGTGATCTCCAATCCCTCCACCCCTCAGTTTCTCCCCAGGCTGTCCTCCATGCACTAGCTATGCTCTCTTCCTTCCTCATCCTGACCCCGGGTGAACCAGCTGAAGTCTACACCGTTCTCTAAAATTAAGTCCTTTGTCTCCACACCCCATCGTGCCTTGCCAAGCCCCAGTCTTGGATGACTCCCACCATCCATCAATGCCTGGCTCCTACTCATGGGCTACTGGATCAAGCTGGAGTACACCAGGAAACCGTGCTGACCGGGTCCACTTTAGATGACCTTCACTGCAGTCCTTTCACACCTCTGTCTTCCCCTCTCTCTCCCACGCTCCACAGCAGCTCCTCGAACCTCCCTCTTCTCCCTCCGCCCCTTCTCACACCTCCCAGACACCTTCCACAGCTCCCTCTTCCTTCACCTTTCTCCTTGCTCTCTGCACACACAAATGACTCCACTGCATTCCATCTTCTCCAGCAACAGCTCCCTCCTCCATACCCACTCTGTTACTAGCCTGGGGGCTCTCCCTGCCTACAAATAGGCCCACGTCTCCTCCATCCTCAACCCTCTCCTCCCTTGACTCAGCAGCGCTGGCAGCTCTCGCCATGTAGCTCTTCTCCATTTTGTGGCCGAGCCCTAGAGACGACCATCTACAACCAGCCTCCCCGCTCCACTCGCTCTTTTCTAAACTGTACAATCTGGCTTCCACCTCGCCTGCCCACAGAAACTGCTCTTGTCAGAGTGACCGAGGACCTCTTAGCTGCCAAATCCAACAGCCCTTTCTCAGCCTCTCTGCAGCCTCGGGCAGGATCTACACCCTCTTCTCTGGTGTTTCAGGTCACCACCCTCTCTCTCCCGGTTCTCCTTCTCCCTCTCTGGCTGCTCCTTCTGTCTCCTCGGCTGGTTCTTCATCGAGGTCACGCCTGCTAACCAGGGTGTCCCACAGCGCTCTGGGTCCTCTTCCCTCCTCCTGTGGCAATCCCACCAACTCCCTTGGATTCCACTATGAAGTCTGTAAGGATGAGCCTCTGGTTCAGCCTCTCTTGATCTCCAGTTCCTCATCTCCAAGGGCCTACTGGACGTCCCACGGCCATCTTCAACTCAACACATCCAAAACTGAACTCACTCTCTTTCCCCCCGAATCAAACAGAAAAGATCTTCACGACCTGGCCCCCTTCCACCTCTCCAGTCTGCCTTCCACCTCCTCTCCAACCCTGGGGCCCAAGATCCTCCCCATCTCAGCCCCAGGCGTGTCCGCAGACTGTGCCCTGTGCACTTCAGCTAACAGGAAGCCTCTCCCTCCCCCTCCTGCCTGTGCCTTTTCTCAGTTAATTATCTCCAACCCAGCCCCCACGAATGCACCTGTGTGTCTGTCTAGAACCACATACCCTGCATACAGCTGTCTGCATCCTGTGTCCCCCATTACGGAGCGTGAGCTCTGGGAGGGCAGGACCTGGCGTCCCAACGTGCCCAGAGCAGAGGGCACTCCCTGCTCTCCAGCCTCCAACCAGCCTGCACTCTCCCTGCCCCCTCCACATGACCAGGGCCTCCTCCCGTCTCTCCCCACCCACTGGCTGTCTTGTCCTGACGCCACCGCCCCAGCGCCCCGTCCCCAATCTGGGGCTTCCCCTCACAAGCCACCTGGTATCTAATCACTCTATTTGGACTCATTCTCTTATATATTTATTTTCTGTCTACTTATGGAGCAGCAGATAGGGCAGTGATTAGAGCAGTAGGCCTGGAGTCAGGGTGACCTGAATTCAAATCCTGCCTCAGACACTTCCTAGCTGTGTGACTCTGGGCAAGGCCCTTCACCTGTGCCCCAGTTTCCTCATTTGTAAAACAGGGATAATAATAAGCACCTACCTTGAAGGGTTGTTGTGAAAATCCAATGAGAGAATATGGATAAACCACTGCGAGTCTTAACAGAAATGCGGCTATCACTGTTATAATGCCTGCTATTATCGTCACTCCCCTTGGAGCGTATCTGTACCCTAACACAGTGCTGCAAGCACAGAATAAAGGCTTGTTGACTGAGCGATGACCACATGCAGGCCGTGTGGCTGGAGACTCAGAGAAGGTAGGGGTCTGGTGAGGAGCCGGGGGATGAAGGAGATTGGGGGAAGGGACAGATGCCACAGACAGGTCTGGAGGACAGCAGTGAAGGTCCAAAGCCCAGGCCAGGGTAGAGGTTGGTGATGAGGTTAGGGGTGAAGGGTGACCTCCCCAGAAGCCAGGAGCAGGGATCAAGCTGGGCCCTGGTCCTCAGGGGTCCTCACCGCAGTATTGTTATGGCACTCAAGGCAGCGGTCCCGGGCCCCTACGCCATCACAGTTGCTGTGCCTGTTGCAACGACACTCAGTCGAACAGTTACGGCCAACAAACCCAAAGTGGCAGAGACAGCGGTCGGGCTCCACACAGGAGCCATTCACACAGCCCTGGGCACAGACTGGGCGGCACTGGCCCCGCACACTGCCGAGGGGAGGAAGCAAGGTTCGGGGTCAAAAGCCCAGCCTGGCAACAGTCTCCCAGCCCCGACCCTGTCCCCCTGGTCCATGGTGTATCTGTCCCTCCATCCTCACTGGTGCCTCCCTACCTCACTGGTCCCCCCCATCCTCACTGGTGCCCCCCGTCCTCACTGCCCCTCCCCATCCTCACTGGTTCCCCCGCCCTCCCTGCCCTCCCCCATCTTCACTGGTTCCCCCGTCCTCACTGCCCCCCCATCCTCACTGTCTCCCCCTTCCTTACTGGCCCCCCTGCATCCTCACTGCCCACCCCCCATCCTCACTGGTCCCCCCCGTCCTGTCTCCCCCCTTCCTAACTGCCCCCCCATCCTCACTGGTGCCCCCCGTCTTCACTGCCCCCCCGTCCTCACTGGTGCCCCCCGTCTTCACTGGTCCCCCCTGTACTCACCAGCCCCCCCCCATCCTCACTGCCCACCCCCCATCCTCACTGGTCCATGGTGTAGCCGGTCTTGCAGGTACACTCGTAGCCATGAGGCCGGTCGTGACAGTTCTGGGTCTCGTTGCAGTCATGGTGTCCATTGACACACTCGTTCTCAGGAGGACAAGACAGGAAGGCCCAGGAGGCCTTAGGATCGCCATGCCCGCATGTCAGCCCTGGTGGGGAAGGGGCAAGGGGGGAGATCACGCCGGCTCCTCCCATAGCGCCCCACCCTGCGGATCCTGGCCTTGCTGTCCTGACCCATCCTGACCGCTGCCCCCGCCACAGTCCCCAAATGCCAGAGTCAGGGGCCTCGGATATCAAATCCAAACACCACCCCCCACACTTGACACAAACAGAAAGGGGAGATGCCAAGGGGGCAGAGAAGTGTTCAAGGTCACACAGTAAGTGTGGCTAGGGCCTGGATCAGACCCCAGGATTTTTGCCTCCCTGCCCCCAGCTCTCCCCACCACTTCAAGCTCCTCTCCTGCAACCAGCCCAGTGTCCCCATTCTCACCATTTCGGGGTCCGCTGAGGCCACCCTCCATACACAGTCCTGCCCCGTCCTGGCCAGGATCTCCCCTGGCACACCAGCCACAGTGTGGGCGTCGAAGGCAGAGGGCACATTGGCGGGCATTGCCACAGCCCAGGGAGCAGCTTTCTGCCCCTCGCAGCAGCCGCCCACAGCCCCCTGCCAGGCAGCGCAGAGGTAGAAAAGATGGGCTCAGACACTGCAGGGGCAGAGAAAGGATGGGGGTAATGGAAGTGAGAAGGATGGGGCAGGACCCCAAGCAACAAGAGACACGAAGGAAGAGGAGGGGACAGCAAAGAGGAATCAGACTTGGAGTGTTCAGGGCCACCCCTGCCACCACTCTGAGAGCCCTCTGCCCCCCCCCCCCCGTGCCCCCCCCCCCCCCCCCCGGCCCCCTACCCCCCCCCTCCCCCTCTTGGGCCCCTCCCCCCCCCCCCCCATGCTGTCCACCACTCCCAGAGCCCTCTGCCCCCCACCCCGCATGCTGCTCTTCCCCTCCCCTGGCCCTATACCCCTCCTTTCCCCTCCCTGGGCCCTTTGCCCCCCCCTTCCCCTCCCCAGGCTCTCTGCCCCCCCCCTCCCTCTCAGGGCCCTGCCCCCCACCTGTTGGAGGCTGCTGCTCCAGACACAGTGCTGCCAGCCCCCGTCGGCGCCCTTGGAGTCTAGGCAGGAGGAGCAGTTGGCGAGGCGGTGGCAGGGCGTGGGGCAGGGCATGGGAGGGGACGACTCCACGGGCATCGGGGACACGTTGAGCAGCGAGTGGCTGAAGCAGGTCCAGTCGTAGGTGGGCTGCACCGAGAGGATGCGGCGGGTCTCCCCTGGGGGAGAGAAGGGTGGCTGGCACTGGGACCCTGGCCCCCGCGGCCCCTGCCGCCCCGCGGGGTCTCCCGCCACTCACCAGTGCGCTTGAACTGGCGCGTCCACATGCACTTGCCCTCCTGTGTGCACTGTTCGCAGTCAGCCGCCCCACACGCAGCCTCTGAGCAGTTTCCGGCCCAGAACACCTCGCGCTGGTTGATGCGGCAGTCATTCTCCGAGGTGCACGAGCCGTTGCGGCCAATGCAGGCGCCCTCTGGACAGTTGGTGCACCACTTACACCGCGGCGGGGCGGCCTGGTGGGAGGGGGACGCTCAGGCCCAGGACCCCCGGGGGGGACAGTCCCCCCACCTGTGGGGACCCCAGACCATGGCCCAGTGGACTCAGAGCGGAGGGGGGAATGCCTCACCTCTTCCCCTTCCCCCAACCTCAGGGTGCGGGGGTGGCGGGCGAGGCACTCGCTGCAGGTGCGCAGGCGGCGGCACTCCTCTGATGTGCGGGGCATGGGGGAGCAGGAGGGGCTGCTGCAGCCCAGCCTGGGGACGAGGGACAGGCAGCACATGAAGGACATCGCCATAGAAGGCACTGACCAACACGTCCCTTCCTCACCCACTGACATGGGACCATGCTGCCCCCGCCTCTGTCCCAGGGAGATCCGCCCCCTCTAGCCCCCAGCTTCGCCTCTCCTCCCTGACTTGGACCCCATCCCAGGAGTCCCCCCATCACCTGTGGGCCTGTTCTCCTGACAGGCATGCTCCATGGCACCAGCTACAGGCACCTGAGGCGTTACAGGCCTCAGGGGAGTGCACCAAGTGACAGGGGTCCGAGGGCAAGCTCAGTGACAGCAGGCGCCCCAGGGCCACCCCACCAAAGCCCCCAGAGATATAGAGGCGGCCCCCCACAGCCGCCACGGCATGGGCCACGGACTCCTCCATCGGGGGCCCCACAGAGGCTGGACCTGGGGGAGGCAGAGGCAGAGAAGGAGGCTCAGAGACAGGGTCTGAGAAAGCAGGAGGAGGGAGAGAGGAGCTAGTGGACAGACCACGAAAACAGAAAGAGAAACTGGAGCCAGAGGGAGAGGGATCCCCCATGCTGGGAGCACCAAAGAAACAGAAACACAGAGAGGGGATGTCACTGTACAGAGAGCAAAGGCGAGAAACAGAGACAAGACCAGGAAAGGCCCTGAAGCAGATGTGGATGGGGGTCGGCAGACATGGACAGAGGGACGGGAGGGTCAGCAGACACAGACAAGTGGTCAGCAGATGTGGAAAGGGGGTCAGCAAACATGGACAGAGGGACAGAGAGTGGGCAGATATGGACAGGGGGTTGGCAGGCACGGACAGAGGGACGGAGGACGAGCCATCACGGGCCCTAGGCATGGCACGTGTCTGGCTCACAGTGACGTTACAGAAAGGGGCAGCACAGCCTCAGGCCAGGGTCAGGGATCCCTGGACTGGGGGTCACTGGGAACATTTTCTGGTCCCACAAAGAGCTGTCTGAAGACAGCGTGCCGACTGCCAAGTCCTAAGCAGGTGGACAGCCTGGCAGACCAGACAGAATGGGTCTGTGGCAAGCACTGGGCCTGGACTCCTGTCCCCTCAGGCTGTGCACCTTGGGGCAGTCAAGGCACTTCTGTCTGGGCCCCAGTGTCGTCATCTGTAAAATGGGAAGGCTGGCCCCGACAGCCTTTGAGGACCCTGCACCAGCTCCAAATCTGTGCCTGATGACTGCCTTCTAGAAGGACGGAGGATCCCCACAGAGCCCGGGGCCCCTCTGCCCCTCCCTCACGGGGCCTGCTACTCACGGGTCAGGTTGGGCAGCAGCCAGGCGTTGCAGTTGACCTGGTACAACAGGACCTCGCTGCTGAACTCGTCCGGCTCCGAGCGGCCACCCAGGACCACCATGGTGTCCCCGAGCAGGGCTGCCGCGTGGAACAGCCGGGGCCTGGGCTGGGGTGAGGGGGCAGAGTCACAGCCACATTGTGCAGGCCTCCCCATCACACAAGGCTCCAGGAAGCCCCCCAGGATCACCACCTTTCACTCCTTGTTACACCCTCTTTTCTCCAAACCCTTCCCTCTAGGAGGCCTGGCTGAGGCCTCCCTCCGGCCCCTACTCATGACATGAAGCCCCTCTGATCTCCCCCCATGAACCCCACAGGCTCCTCCCTGACCTACGGCTCCCATCTGGTTCCCCCCTCCCAAACCTCCCCTTCCCAGAAGCCCTCCTCGATGCCTGGGACCCACAGGAAGGTCTTGCCTCTCTGCACTCACCTGGCTGGCCTGAGGCAGCGTGGGGCTGACTCAGCTCCTACCTCCCTGGGGGGCTCCGATGGGGAGATGCCTCCCACGTGCTGACCCCCCACCTCAGCTACCTTGTCCTGACCCTTCACTTTCTATGGCAGTGTCTCCACTCATTCTCTGGCTCCCAGGGGGGCCCAGTGACCCTGACCTTTGCCCCCTGGGAAGGGGCCAGCAGGCTCCAGGTGCGGTCAGGGCAGTGCAGGGAGTAGAGCTCCGGGGACGGGGCGGCCAGCTCGACGTGAAAGCGGAAGCCACCAAAGACGTACAGCGAGTCTGTGGCCTCGTGGTAGACCGCTGAGTGACCGTAAAGGCCTGGGGGAAGGAGAGGAGTCGCAGAGATGGGCAGTGAGAGCCTGGGGGGCCGCAGGGGTCCCAGCCCCAGGCTCCTCGTCCTCACCAGTGGGTGGCGTCCCACTCGAGGGCCCGGCCAGCCACGTGCCCATCGTCAGCTGATACTCCAGGAGTTGTTGGTTGAAACCGTTTTCGGGAGAATATCCCCCAATGAGCAGCAGGGACAAGCCTCGCCGGGAGGTCAGCGTGTGTCCTGCCACGGCGGGCAGCAGCAGGGCCTGCGGGGTCTGAGGTCAGGAAGCTGCAGTCAGCAGTCAGGGAGGGAGGGGCCTCAAGAAGACCGTGCGGAGGTCACAGGGCAGGGAGGGAGTCGGGAACAGCCGATGCATTCCCTTCTGGCACAGGGGAGGGGCAGGGACGTGGGGAAGAAGGGACCGGGTCAGACCCTGGGGGGAGGGGCTCAGCAGCCAGTCACCTTCTCCTGGCGCCACTGCAATGTGGTGAGGTTGAGGACCCAGAAGTCCCGGGCGACCCCCGCCGCCGTGAGGCCACCCAGTAAGTACATGGCGCCACGGCCAGCGGGCACGTAGGCGGCCGCGTGGAACAAACGGGGTGCGGGCCCAGGCCCCCCATCCTCGGAGCCAGCCAGCATCTGGGTCCAGCGCCGCTCCCCCACCGAGTACCTGCGGAGGAGCCACCATCAGCCCTCAACCAGGCAGGGGGCACCCAGCACCCCTGGAGGTCATTCTCACCTGTACAGGTTTCCCAACAGCCCCTGAGGCAGACCCAGACCCCCAAACATCCACAAGGTAGAGTCAGGCCCCTCGACCATGGTGTGGCCCAGACGGTGAAGGAAGCGGCTCGCCGTGTCCTACAGGGAGACAGAGCGCTCAGGCGTGGGCCTGGCAAGGGAATGCGCACGTGTGTGTGTGCATGTATGCGTGAGTGTGTGTGCATGCGTGTGGAGGGGAAACACGCCTAACCTAGAGATCCCCCCCTCTAAACCTGTAATCAGGGGGTGGGGGACAGGCCAAGCATCCCTTCAACTCCCTCTGACTCAGCAGGGCTCCAGAAAAACAGCTCTGAGCGTCCAGCCAGTGGGGCTAGGCCTGCCTGTCTGCCTGCCTGTCTGCCTGCCTCCTTCCTCTCCACAGCCTCCTGTCTGTCTCCCCTCTTTCTCTCTCTCTCTGTCTCTGTCACTGTCTCTGTGTCTTTCTCCTCTCCCCCTTCCTCTCTCTCCTCTTTCCTTCTCTCTGTCTCTGTCTCTGTCTCTCTCCTCTCCCCACCTCCCCTCCCCTCTTCTGTCTCTCTCCTCTCCTTCCTCTCTCTCTCACTCTCTCTCCTCTTTCTTTCTCTGTCTCTCTTTCTCTTTCTCTCTGTCTCCCTCTCCCTCTCCCTCCCCCCCACCCCCTTCATCCTCAGTAGGACCACAGAGCTGTGAGCATCCACACATCACTGCTGTACAAGAAAGAGGTGGTCCCCCAGGACGCTGAGGTCTACACTCACAGATCGTGAGGAATAAAGGAGCCTTCCTCAGAGATCCTTCAGGTGTCTGGGCTGGGAGCCAAGGGAGGGAAGGAGCAGGCAAACGAGGCCCTGAGACCCGCTGCGCAGAGAGAGGGCGCGCAGGGGCTGGCCTGGGGCCCAGGGTCCTCCCAGGAGGGCTGCGCCTCCCCCCACCCAGAGGAGTCAGGGCTGGGCCCCAGGGCAGGACTCACAGCAGAGAGCCGGCTGTCCAGGAGCGTCTCCCAGACAAGCTGCCCCCCATCCAGATGTGTGGCACAGTCTGCGCCCCCAAAACCCTCAAAGCAGATGCACAATCCTAAACTCTGAGGAGAAGATGGGGGAGGAAACCTGGGGTCAAAGACAGGCTACCTCCCCTGTCCACCTCCTGAGCCCCACTGGTCTTGCCAGCCCTGCCCCTCATGATCACCCCGCCGCCTGCCACCCGCTCACACCTGGTTGCAGACGCCGCCCCCAACGTGGGCAGAGCAGTTCCCAGGGCACAGGGCGAGGGTGCAGGCAGGGCCAGCCCAGCCTGGGGGGCAGCAGCAGCGGCCGGCCCCACCTCCTCCTGCTTCTTCAGGGACACACTCCTGGGGAGCTGGGCAGCTCCCAGGGCCCCCTGGCCCCATCTCACAGCGGCCAGAGCCCACAGATGCATTGAAACCCCACGAGGATGAGCCGTTTGCCTCCCAGTGTAGGACCAGCAGCCCTGGGGAAGCAGGAGCACAGGAAGCCGCTGAGCCAGCCCAGGGGCTCCCCTCATTCGGGGGGGTGGAGCACAGAGGGCAGCTGAGCCGGCCCAGGGGCTCCCCTCGCCCTGGAGGGGTCGGGGGTGCAGGGGGGGGGCTCAGTCGGCCCAGGGGTTCCCCTCATTCGGCGGGGGGAGCGTAGGGGTCAGCTGATCTGGCCCAGGGGCTCCCCTCGTTCTGGGAGGGGTTGGGAGCACAGGGGGCGGGTCCCCTTCTTGGCCCGGTGGGCCAGCAGCAGACCCTGGGCTGGGACCAGAGCCCCGAGCCTCCTTCTTCAGGGCTGGCTCCACCTCTGGACAGGAAAGCCCAGATCTCCCATACCTGAGAGCGCCTGCACAGTGAGTGGCCGGTCCCGTCGCTGGCCACAAAAAGCTGCAATGAGGCTCCGGTCAGACTGCACAATGCCCGTGTCCAGGAATCGTGGGAAACCATCGAAGGCCAGAACGTAGCTCAGCTGTGAAGCAGGGGACAGCAGTCAGGGGCCGGGCCTCGGGGAACAGAAGGGCTTTGTCTGAGGGTCCGGGGGCTCAGGTGCAGGGCAAAAGAGCAGGCCCAGTCCTGCTGGGACGGTCCCCTCCATACCAGGGTGCCTCTGACCCCACATGCATGAGGACGATGTCCAGAGTCCCTGTCTCCTGGGAGGCCCCCGGCACAGTCCTGCCCACTCAGGCCAGGGCCCTCCTGAGCCAGCCCCAGACCAGGTGCCAGCTGGCCCTTGTCTGAGGGGTGACTCTCTAGACTGAGTCCTGGGGAAGAGCAGGGTCTGCAGAGAGGATGTGTCCCACTTAGATGCCCCCCCACCCACCAATGCTCTCTCCAAATGCTCACTGTGCAAGGGGTGCTGCTGTCTGGGGAGAAGGTGAGGGTCAGTGGGGGGCAGGGAACCCCAGGCCGGCAGGGCTCCAAGTTTTCAGAGGCTGACACCACCCACACACAGTAGGCCAGCCCAGGCCCAGCTTGACTGCCCACTTGGGGGGGTCCCCCTGCTCGGCGGGAGCCCAGCGCCACGGATGACACATTGGTGAGGAGGGCTCTGCCCCCACACTCCCGGAAACAAGAGCCCCCAGCCCTGTGGGACAGGACAAGGAAGAATCAGAGATCTCCCCAATCCTTTGTGGATTCCTTGTGTACCCACCCCTCCCCCAGGGCCCTTAGCTCAAACATCTCATTCCTCACCCCCAGTCCCTGGGGTTGCCCATCCTCACCTACCTCTTCCTGCCTCACTGTCCTTACTGACCCCACGAGGCCCACCCATGTCTCAGGTTCCTTTCAGCTCCCTCCTCTCCACGCCACACCCCAGCTTCAACTTGGTTCTTACACTCTAATCTGGGGTCCGCCCCCTATCCCCACTGCCCGCCCAGAGCCCACCCTCCGCCCCCTGCACGCTCACCGAGGGTCTCCGTAGTAACCGGCTGTGCAGAGCTCACAGTGCGCTCCCTCGGTGTGGTCCTGGCAGAAGCACAGGCCAGTGTGGCCATCGCAGTGGCCCTGCTGGGGGTCCCCATGCCCATTGCACTGACAGGGCTGACAGCCACTGGGTCCCGTGGCATCGCCAAAGCTGCCTGGCCTGCACCGCTCACACCGCTCACCCCAGGTCCAATCTGCAGAGAGACAGGCATGAGGGGGAGTGATACATGCAGGGCAGGCTCTGGCAATGGCTTTACAACAGAAAACTTGGAGGCCAGATGGAAGAACTCTGTCGTTTGGTCTGCAAATGGGAACAGGCAGCAGAAAGCACGCTGGAGCTGAAGCCGAGAGCTCAGGGTGCGAATCCCCACTGAGATGTCCCTGAGCCTCCACACCTTCACATGGTCCATGAGGCCGAATGGCAGCTGCACTGCCCGCCTGTAGCAGCCCCTTAGGAAGGGCCGCCTACCGCCAACTTATCAGGAAGGAGCACAGCTGTGGCTGCGTTGTGGAGGATATCCTGGATTAGGGTCAGAGGCAAGACCCCAGAGATCATTTGGCCTCATCCTCTCCATTTTACAGATGAGGAAACTGAGGGCCAAGGCCGCCCAGTGACCTGCCCAAGGTAGGCAGTGCACAGGAAGGCAAGGAGCAGGACCAGGCCTTCTGGCTCCAAATAAAAGAGTGCATTCCACCAAGCCAAATATGCTGGGTCTTGGGAGGGCAAAGTTAGGGGTGCTTCCGAGGAAAGAGGAACAGACTAGAAAACAAGACTGTCAAGGACTTAGTAATTCTGACATCCCTTGTTCTGAGGCGCCTCCCAGCTCTGACATCCCTTGTTCTGAGGCGCCTCCCAGCCCTGACATCCCCTGTTCTGAGGCCCCTCCCAGCCCTGACATTCCCTGTTCTGAGGCCCCTCCCAGCTTTGACATTCCCTGTTCTTTTTTCTGTTTGTTTCTTTTGGGCAATGGGGGTTAAGTGACTTGCCCAGGGTCACTCAGCTAGTAAGTGTTATGTGTCTGAGGCCAGATTTGAATCAGGTCCTCCTGAATCCAGGGCCGGTGCCCTATCCACTGCGCCACCTAGCTGCCCCGACATCCCCTGTTCTAAGGCCCCTTCCAGCTCTGACATTCCCTGTTCTAAGGCCCCTCCCAGCTCTGACATCCCCTGTTCTGAGGCCCCTCCCAGCTCTGACATCCCCTGTTCTAAGGACCCTCCCAGCTCTGACATCCCCTGTTCTAAGGTGCCTCCCAGATAGGACTTTCTGAGGTTCTGTGGAACAACAGCTCACCTTGCTCCCAGCCTGGGGCTCATTTCAGGGTTTATTAACCAGCACAATTGAAAGTGAGAGTTGGAAGGGGCCTCGGGAATCCCCTACGTCCTACCACGTGGTCCTTCACTTGGCAATCCTGAGGCCCAGAGAAAGACTTGTCCACAGAAGAGGCCTGAGGCTTCTAATGCCCAGCCCAGCAGCCCTTCCCCCATGACTGCCTTTGGCGGGCTCCCTCCTTACCCTGACACTCGTCACAGATGCCGGGCCCCTGGGTGTAGCAGTAGCTGTGGAAGTTACAACCACAGTCTCGGGAGCAGAGAGGGGCAGGAGGCCCAGGGGCAGGCGTGGGCAGGGGGGGATCCGAGGTCCAGCCCAGGTCGCACACACAAGTGAAGTCAGGGGGCCCACTACACGTGCCATGACCACAGTCCTCCAGGCAACTAGGGGATCAATGGGGGAGGGAAGAGGGGTCAGATGAGCAGGCACAGCCCGGGCTCCTGATCCTCGCCTTCACATGCTTAGAGGTTAATCCCCACCAAAGCCATGGTGACCCACACAACACCATGGATCCCTCTCTACTGTTACACGCTTCCAACTGGTGACCCTTGTCTCCACGGTAACCCCATTCCAATGGGTGACCTAGGTCTCCATGGCAATCTCATAACTGGTGACCCTTGTCTCCACGGTAACCCCATTCCAATGGGTGACCCTCATCTCCACGGTAACCCCACTCCAACTTGTGACCCACGACTCCAGAGTCATCTTTTTGGAGACCCAAATCTTCATGGGCAGCCCCAACAAAAGGAGCAATCTCTGCCTTCCAGCTACCATCTCCTCTCCCACCATGGCAACCCCCACCCCTTCTCACGTCTGGTTGCAGTGGGTGACCCCATCACCATGGTAACCGTGCCCACAATGACATTCGTAGCTGATTGGTGTGTTCAGGCAGGATGCCAGCGGGTGGCACCGTGCCAGGCCCAGGCGGCACTCATCCACATCTGGGCACTGGGCATACGACCAGTGGGCAGGAAGCCCTGGAGGCAGCCCCTCCCCGGCTCCCAGGGAGCAGGGACTGCCCCCCATTGGTCCTGAGAAGTCTCCTGGGAGGCACCTAGGAATGAGGACCAGAGAAGGGCAGAGGAAAGGGAGAGAGAAAAGGGGGGAAGGAAGAAATGGGGCAAGAAGGGACAGGGATGAGGGACGGGGAGACAACGAGTGAGAGGAGAAACAAAGCAGGGATGAGGCGGGGGGAGAGAGGGAGAGACAGAGAGAGAGAGTGAGAATGTGGCAGGGGAGGAGGGTGGAGAAACAAAATGGCAGCCATGAGCCCGTGCCCAGAGGCCTCTGCCCCTCCCCCCAGCCCTCTACCCTGTCCTCACCCTCACCTGCCCAGGGTCGGGTTGTCCTCATTCCCACACCAGCCACACTCATGGCTCTGCAGGCAATCGTGGCAGGAAAGGAAACGTGCACAGCTCATACATCGTGGCTCCGAGTGGACACTGGGTCAGGGAGGGGGCATTTGTCAGCACAGAAGACCTCGCCTCCCAGTCCTCCAACTCTCACCCGGGCCCCCATCCTCCCTAAAGTTTGCAAATCATTTTGCAAATATCTCGTCTGAGCCAAATAACAACCCTGGGAAGCAGGTGCTATTATTATCCCTATTTCACAGATGAGGAAACTGAGGCACGCAGAAGTGACTTGCCCAGGGTCACACAGCTAGTCTACGTCTGAAGTCACATATGAACTCAGGTCTTCCTGACTCCAGGTCCAGGGCCCTATCGACTGGGCCACCCAACTTCCCACACCGCCATCCTCTCCCCTGTCCCCTCAGTCTCTGATCTGATCCTGCCTACCTGTCATCCCAGCCCCGGCAGCCCCCATGAGGATAGCGGGCAAGGTAGGCAGCAAAGAGAAAGCAGGTCTGTGTAGACTGGCACCAGGCACACTGGCTAGAGTTGGCCAGGCACGTCTCACAGGAGTGTCGCCTGCAGGAGGGAGCCAGGGGTCAGAGCCAGGATCTGGCCGGCCTCGCCGTGCCCAGTCAGGTGCTTCCCCCCACTTCCCCCTGCCCCTTTCATGGAGCCAGCCCATCCCCCCAGGGCCCCTGGACCAGGCCTCACTGGTTACAGAGTGGGGGGCAGTTGGAGGGGCTCCTCACAGCTGACCCAGCCCGGCCCCGGCGGCTGCATGTGGCATCTCCTTTCCGGCTCAGACTCTGCTGCCACTCACAGAAAGGATCCTGGGGCAGGGGTAGGGGGGGAGGGAGGGTCAAAAACTCTGGCCTCTAGCCTTCCCCCTACTCCCTCCCCCACATCCACCACACCTGGCCTAGTCTTCATACTCGCCAGGTTTTTTCCACTCCAGTGTTTCTGCCTAGAATGCCACCCACTCCCATCCAAGTCCTACCTGCCACACGGTCCCTAGACCCTCTGCCCTTTCCCCCAAGCCCTCCATCCCCCTCTCATCTTTTCTGTCTTGCAGAATCCTGACAACTCAAAGGAGAGGGTCTCAAAGACCACCTGGCACAGCCTGTCCCCTCCCCTCTTTGCCCCGTAGGGATGGGAAACCCCCCCCCATCAATCCCCCGTCAGCAAGCTCTTCCTTCTATAGGATCCACAGCTGCGCCTCTGCCATGCCTCCTAGCCCTGCGGTGCCCATCAGAACCTGGGCACAGGCGTGGCAGTCACGGTGCTCCTCGCAGAGTGGGCAGAGGGCTGGGGCCAGCACCAGCAGGGCCCCACCCCCACTGCAGCGTGCACCATCTTGGCGAAGGAGGCAGGAAGCGCTGAGCGGGCACCAGCCGCAGCCCTGGTCCGCCAGGCAGCCCAGGCAGGAGGTATAGGAGGTACAAGCCGACGAGCGGAAGGGCTCCAGGAAGAAGAAGGAGATCTCCTGGGGGGAACGGGATGGCCGGAGGTCAGCAGGCCAGGCCTTGGTCAGCGGCTGACCGGTCAGGCCCTGGGGGGGGGGGCGGGGGGGGGGGGCCGAGGCCAAGCACTCACGCTGCCCCCAGGCACGCCGGTCCGGTCCCACAGCAGGGTGAGCTCGCTGTTCCCAGAGCCCGCAGAGCTATTCAGCTGACCCTGGATCTCCACGGCATACTTGTGGCCACGGCCAGGGAGAGGGAAGAGGCGGGCCGAGCCAGGGCGCTGGAGCCTCCGTATCTCCTTATCCTGCTGGGCTACCCAGCGCCCCACTTCCTCCTAGTGGTGATTGGAAGGCAAAGAAAAAAGCCTGTAAGAAGACTCAGACCTGCCACAAGACCCCTTGTCCCCCAGGCCCCCCCAAATGGCTGTGTGGCCCCTGACCCATGTCCACGCCTCCCCTCCTGCAGACTCTGATACTCCTTGCTTATCTCCAGCGTGGCCCCTGCCACACCCCATGCCCCTCTCTAGACTCCTAGCTCAGAAGGCATCAACCCCTCTTCTTTCGGGCACTCTGACAGCAGTACCGCTCCCCATGAGCCCCAGCCCACTGGGCCCCTGTCCTCAGAAGTCCTGGGCCAGTGCTGAGGTGTGGCCCCCACCACCACCCCATGCCTGTGGGCCCTCTGCCCGGGGCCGACCCCGCTCAGGCTCAGGAGCTCAGTCAGAAGCGGTGGGAAGGCCGCACACACAGGACAGACTCCTCAATGCACGTCTGTGGGTGAGCCCCTTAGCCCTTCCCAGACACCTCCACAGGAGCGACTGGGGGAAGGCAGCGCTCGGCCCCCAGGATGGGCCAGCCTTGAGCCACATCCGGCTCAGCTCGCCCCCGTGGGCTGAGAGGCAGAGGGAGCCTCCTCCTGACGAGGACCTGGGCAGATTCTGACCGCGCCCAAGCCTTGGCAGCCGCTGCTGGCCAGGCCCACATCCTCTTGCCACTGGCCCCTGGGGTGTGGGGCTCTCCGAGATGGAAGAGTGGCCTGGGATTCAGCCGGTTCCGGCCGTCTCCTTGTCATGTCAGGACTGTTTCCTTTCAGAGCCCCCCTCTCATCTAAGAACCCCTCCCCTCAGGCCCGTGTGCCCCCACTTCCTCAAGCAGACACTTCTGGCACCACCTGCCTCAACTCCCCCAAACAGCACCCCCTTATCCCCTGCCAGGGTCCCCACAAGCCGCAAAGATGCCCCAGCTCTGGCGGATCATCTCAGACCTCCCACCAGCCTCTTTCGGGCCCCCTCCCCACTCCAGGCTGCATGCCATCCTCACCATGTGCTGACTATCGGGTCCCCGGGCCATCCGCGCCAGGACCCTCAACCTCTGGGCCCGGGCCCACACGACGACATCGTCAGCGCCTGAGCCGCCAGGTCCCCCAGGCAGCAGCGGGTGGATGAAGCCCCGGTAGACGAGGGACACATCTGACTCTGTGTTGGACGTCTGTGACAGAGTGATGGTTGTGCTACGGACAATTGAGACCTGCCAGGGACGGAGGAGAGGGGCCGGCAGTGAGCGCCCACAGGGGAACCCTCTCACTTCCCAAGCCCAGAAGCCCTGGGGTGTTTGCTCTCCGAACCAGCAGGGCCCTTAGGGATCTGCCCCCACAGGCAGAGGGAGGAAGGGGGCCTTGGACGCACCCAGGATGGGCTTGGGCCAACCCCCCATCCCACTGCGGCCCCTGACCTTGTCAGGCTGGGAGGCATTGGGGGGCTGCTGGAAGGTGAGCAGGTGTAGGCCAGGCAGGAAACTCTGAGTAACACAGGCATCCAGAGTTGTAACAAAGACAGGGGCTGCCCCCCACCAGCCCACGGTGCCAGAAATCTGCTCCCCTCGGCATCGAGCCTGCTCTGAGGAGAGGAAGGGAAGCCGAGGGAGGATGGTCAGCCGGACGCCCCCTCCCGTCCTCCTGCCCTCCTCCTCTCTCCCTCTTCCCCCCCAGTCCCCTGGCCCTTTGTCCTCTCCCTTCATTCCCCAAACCCCAAAGGACGGCACTGCCTGGTGGACACAGGACTTACTGACTCACACCGGGGGGGGAAGCCATGCCTGCCACCCCCACTGCACAAGGCTCCTCGGAGCTATGGGGCAGCCACACTCATCACTCACCAGGCCGGGGAAGGCAGCTCTCATTGTGGACGCACCAGCCCAGGGCCCCAGGCCCGCGAGGTGGGGGGACGGCACCACTGAACGCCAGGCAGGCCTGGCAGTCACCCAGAAGGCGGGCCAGGCCTAGGCAGCCAGCTGCTGGGCACTGCAGGCAGAGAAAGGAGGGTGTCAGGGCCTGGCCGCTGGCATTGGAGTGAGGCTCCAGGCATGCAGGGAAGCGAAGGGATGCAGAATCACAGCGAGAGGGCATTGGGGTCACTCACGGCTCCAGGCGGGCTCCCAGGGGGCGGGGCAGCCTGGCAGGCTCCTTGGCACCAGCTGCACTCGGGGTCCCTGGCACAGACACTGTGCTCTGTGTACATGGAGCAGTAATCCAGATGGTACTGATGGTGGCGGGACAGGACAGGGAGGAAGTGGAGGGCTAAGCCTCGGGCTTGCATCTCAGCCTGGGCTCCTCCCAGGATCCCCATCACCCCCCACAAACCCCCACCCCTTCCATAGCAGCCCCAATCCCCCATATCCCCCCCCAGGACCTGCCTTAACCCCTTACCCCACTGTCCCATGGCTTCGCCACGGCCCCCACCCACTATCTCTGTGACCCCTGGCTCTGGCTCAGACCTGGCCAAGGCCACCCTCCAGG
>NW_020952998.1:0-1077 GCF_900497805.2 Vombatus ursinus | reverse complement strand
AAAACCAGTATGTATTACATGTCAGGCAATTTACTAAAAAAAAAAAAAAGGAAGGGGCACAAACATACACAAAGAAAACATCCCTTCTCCTTAGCGAACTACCATTTCTGCTAACTACTTCAACACATCATTCTTTAGGTAGCTAATCTCCCTAGAATTTGTTCCTTTATGGATGTCCTTATGCTGAAATCCAACCACGATTAAGGTCTCAGTAAATTAGTTTTCATCAAACAATTATTTAGTGATTCAATAGCAGTTTGATAACAACATAATAAATAACTATTTATTGAACATATAAATGCAAGAGTCCCTTTCCTTTGGAGTATATCTATATACAGCTTTTTGGCTAGGCAATGGGGTTAAGTGACTTGCCCAGGTTCACACAGCTACTAAGTATCAAGTGCCTGAGGCCAGATTTGAACTCAGGTCCTCATTACTCCAGGGCTGGTGCTCTATCTACTGTGCCACCTAGCTTCCCCAGGGGTTCATATTCTACTAGAATAATATATAAGATAATATATAAGATATAATATATAAGATAATATATAATAATATATAAGATAATATATAAGTATTATCATTATTTTTATTTTACAGATGTAGACACAAAGGCAAACAGAGGTTAAGAAATTTTATTTAGGACCAAACAGCTGGTAGGTGCTTGAGGTAAGATTTAGACTAAGATGTGTCTTGAGTCCAAGCATAGCATCTTATCCACAAAGCCATGCACCCTCTTTGAAGATCCCTAAGATCTTTGGCTGGTCTAAATATGTGACTTTATTCATCTATATGCCTGTGAGGAAGTGTAACAAAATCTATAGAGAGCCAACCTTGTAGCCAAGAAGCCCTCATTTCAAATGCTGCTTTTGTCACATACTGGCCGTGTGACATTGGGAAGTCATTTATGGTGAGCCTAGGAAACTCCCGAAGGCAGAGAAGATGCCAGCCCGCATCAGTGGAAGGATTTCCTTGTAAATGAGTTCCCTGTGTCAGTGAAATCACACATATACTAATTTGCCTTTCCCTATTAGTCTATTACCTGTCTTGTGTCACATAGTTAGTAAAGGCAAGAATCAT
>NW_020952997.1:0-1821 GCF_900497805.2 Vombatus ursinus | reverse complement strand
ACAGAAAATAAATAAAATTTGGAGCTTAATGACTTAAATGCATTATTCCTGTTTTAAAGGCTCTCAATTTAGATGGAATTGAGGGGAGGATTGTGTTCTCAGCTTCTCAGTTTTACTTGAGTAGAAGCTATGGTAATGCTTTAAGTGAGGTTATATCTGGACCAGGAGTTCAAATCCTGGGGTTCATGTATTAAAAAAATCAATAACTGCTGTTTAATATTATTGATTGTCCTTGTAAGGTATGCATTTAATTCTATGGTTTTAAAATTTTTTGAAGTGTCCATCGACTTTGTTGTTGTTGCTGTTCAGTCATTTGACTCATGTCTGACTCTTCATGAGCCCATTTGGGGCTTTTTCTCCTTCTCTACCTTATTTTATAGATGAAAAAACTGAGACAAATGGGATTAAGTGACTTCCCCAAGGTCATTCAGCTAGTAAGTGTGAGAGACTGATTTTGAACTCATAAGGGTCAGTCTTCCTGATTCCAAAGCAAATGTTCCATTCATTATGCCACCCAGCTTCCCTTGGCTTTGGTAGGGTCTAATCGCCTAAGAAGTTCACAAAATTTACATATATATATATGTGCATATATATATATATGTGTGTGTGTGTGTATATATATATGTGTGTGTGTGTGTATATATATATATATATATATATGCCATGGAGTACAGAATGTATATATGCATACACATAAATGCATACATACACATATATGTAAGTATATGTAAATATATGTATGTCATGTATGTAGATAATGTGTATATATATAACATGTGTGTATATAATGTGTGTATATGCATGAATAATGTGCATATGTATAATATGTGTATACATATATAGAGAGAGAAAAGAGAGAGAGTACCTTTAGGTAGGAATTTTTGAAGATTGAATTAATCTATTTTGTTTACCATTAGCAATAGTCCTTAGAAAGATTTAAAAGTGTGTTTACTTTCAATTCCTAACAAAGATTTGAAGTTGTATATGGCAAAGAGATGGGACAATACATTTGGAGCTGGGAGGGATATTAACTCTCTTACTCAGAAAATTAAACACACACATACTCCTAATGAGAAAACTGATGTCCAGAAAATGCCCAAAGGGAAAGATGTGGCAAGCCGTGTACTTAGTCCTTTCTAGGGGGCTCTTTGATATGTTTCCATAGAAATTTTGAGTGGAAATATCAACAGATGAGGAAAAATGTAAATCTATGCATCAAGAAAAGGTAAAAGAAAGGACCTAGAGAGCATAGATATGATAAGGAATAGGTACATATGGAAAGTACATTCAGTACTTAAAAGTTCAGTTAAAAGGGAGAGACACATACAGAAACTATGATACTGATTTTCTCAACAATATCTGATTTGATTCCAAGAATTCCCTCATACTTAAATAATTTGAGTAAATATTTGGGTAGACTCTGTTGGGAACTGCAGAGGAATATGATATTTAAATCCACAGTACTGCTATATTCCCTTACCAATTTCAGTGATTGGCAGTAGTCAATTGGGTCAAACATGATCTCACAACAACATATGTGTATGCAGAGAAAGATATGCATATTGCCATATTTACACATGGAGTTCTGTTTATCAACTTTTTTTTTTCATTTCAAAGAAATAAACTATGCAGATGCTATGAAGTAAAGTTAATTACCTAACAGCATCCCCAAGGTTACAGTTACTCCAGGGAACACACCCCACATGTCAGAGAACAAGATACAAATACTCCTCATTCTTCACTCAAGTGGTTTATAATATCAAGGACAGAAATATGCCCATATTGTACATGTAAGTTATGCAAATGTGACTTTTAAGTGTT
>NW_020952996.1:0-2689 GCF_900497805.2 Vombatus ursinus | reverse complement strand
TCAACTATATGCTGGTTGGATTTTATTACATGTTGTAATAATCAGGAGATGTCTTCTTTATGGTGTTGTCATACATATTAGATATTTATACAGCTTAGGATGATTTTTGTATCAGAGTTTGTATTGAGACAAATTCAAGTCCATTCATTATAAAATCAGTATGTATTACATGTCAGGCAATTTACTAAAAAAAAAAAAAAGGAGGGGGTACAAACATACACAAAGAAAACATCCCTTCTCCTTAGTGAACTACCATTTCTGCTAACTACTTCAACACACCATTCCTTAGATAGCTAATCTCCCTAGAATTTGTTCCTTTATGGATGTCCTTATACTGAAATCCAACCATGACTAAGGTCTCAGTAAATTAGTTTTCATCAAACAATTATTCAGTAATTCAATAGCAGTTTGATAAAAACATATTAAATAATTATTTATTGAACATATAAAGCAAGAGTCCCTTTCCTTTGGATTGTATCTATGTACAGCTTTTTGGCTAGGCAATGGGGTTAAGTGACTTGCCCAGGGTCACACAGCTACTAAGTATCAAGTACCTGAGACCAGATTTGAACTCAGATCCTCATTACTCCAGGGCTGGTGCTTTATCCACTGTGTCACCTAGCTGCCCCAGGGGTTTATATTCTACTAGAGAGATTCAACATACAATATAAATACCTAGCATTTGTATAGTGCTTTAGAGATTGCAAAGCATATTACAAATACTATCTCATTATAACAAAACAAGTATCTCATTATAACAACCTTTTAAAGTAAGTATTATCATTATTTTTATTTTAGACACAAAGGCAAAAAGAGGTAAAGAAATTTTATTTAGGACCAAACAGCTGGTAGATGTTTGAGATAAGATTGAGACTAAGATGTGTCTTGAGTCCAAGTACAGCATCTTATCCACAAAGCCATGCACCCTCCTTGAAGATCCCTAGGATCTTTGGCTGTTCTAAATGTATGACTTTATTCATCTATATGCCTGTGAGGAAGTGTAACAAAATCAATAGAGAGCCAACCTTGTAGCCAGGAAGCCCTCGTTTCAAATGCTGCTTTTGTCACACACTGGCCGTGTGACATTGGGAAGTCATTTATGGTGAGCCTAGGAAACTCCCAAGGCAGAGAAGATGCCAGCCCGCATCAGTGGAAGGATTTCCTTGTGAATGAGTTCCCTGTGTCAGTGAAACCATACATCTACTAATTTGCCCTTCCCTATTAATTTTGTGTCACATAGTTAGTAAAAGCAAGAATCATGATTTAAATTCAGTTCTCTGACTCAAGTCCAATGTATTTTCCTTTCCTTGTACTCCATGTACTTTGTGCAACTGTGAAAAATTCCAACCTTTATAAAAGCAAACAGATTCTTGTTACATAGCAGTGATAAATTCCAGTTTTGTCTAGCTTAAGATGGAATACTTGCATATAGATTATCTTGACCCTGGTTTCTTAAACTCTATAGATGCCAACTATCTCTAGTTCCTTATTGTTAATGGCTAGAATTTAGTACTTTAATATTTAGACTTTACAAATATTATCTCATTCTATCTTCACAACAACCCTCGAGGTAGATACTATTATTTTGCATATTTTGCAGATGAGGAAACTGAGGCATAGAGAGGTTAAATAAATTGTCCAAGGACACACAACTTGTTAATGTCTGTAGGTCCATTGGAACCTAGGTTTTCTAACCTCAAATGCATTACTCTATCCATTGTGCCACCTGGATGCCTTACTCTTATATTTATTGTTCTCAGGAAACATGTGAATTCCTCAGGAGATATTTACTGTGAAAATAATGTCATTATTGATTCCTGTATTATCTGCTCATACTTCTCTTATTATCATAATTTGGAGTGTTTGATGAGGCAAGGTGAATAGAAGTCTGTGTTTGAGTCAGAAACACCTGGGTTAAAATGCCATGTCTGATTCAAAATTAACTTCATGGCAATGGATAAATCATTTGAATTATCTGGGCCTCATTTTCTTTCTGTTTAGAAGGGACTATTCATAGCAGTAGTATCAACCTTACAAAATTGATGTAAATATTAAAGGAGAAAATAAATACTATACTTAACAAGTTTTAAAAGCTCATAAAATTATCTGATTTAATTATTTTTCATTAGAATTAGCATTTTGTTGGAGCAGCTAAGTGGTGCACTGGATAGAGCACTGGCCCTGGAATCGGGAGGACCTGAGTCCAAATCTGGCCTCAGACACTTCACACTTACTAGCTGTGTGACTCTGGGCAAGTCACTTAACCAAATTGCCCAGAGGGAAAAAAAAAATAGCATTTTCTTATTAAGTAAACTAGCAGCTCCTTGGCATCACTGTTGGACATCTTTTAAGACTTTCTCTTAAATGTGGAAATCTTAAAGAGTGTATGTTTTCTTGATGAGACAGGAAAGGCATTCTTAGCTCTCTATTCATTTTCACAGAAATGAGATAGAACACCTTCTGGAGCTGTGTAATTAAACCTGTCCCAATTGAAAAACCCACCTTCTTTTCATCACATGTATGAAGGTCTTCCCAACAGAGAAGATGTCTGAGAGGAATTATACTGCACCAACTCAATTTATTTTAATTGGCTTCACAAATGATCTACCACTCCGAATCATGCTCTTCCTTTTGTTTTTGATCATCTACATTTTGACCTTGGTGGGAAACACTGGTTTGATAGTCCTGG
>NW_020952995.1:0-1526 GCF_900497805.2 Vombatus ursinus | reverse complement strand
GCAGAAGGAAGAGAGGTGAATAGGGCATAAAATGAGTGAGAGTGAAAGAAAAAGGAATAAAGATATCAATAATAACAATCAAATAAACACACAATGATTAAGCCTATGCTATGGTTGAAGCACTGGGATCACAAGGACCAGAAAAAAAAAAAAGCAATTTCGGTTCTCAAGAATCTTATGTTTTGATGGAGGAAATAGGAAATCCATATATGCATGCATGTATGAATGTATGTATGTATATGTGTGTGCATAAATGCATACTCAATAATACACACATATATACATATACATACACATATATACATGTACACAATTACACAATTGTTTTCAGTAAGACAGAAAGACTTTATGTAGAAGATTACTTTTTTACTCATTCTAGAATGCAGCAACAGATTTTAGGAGTGAAATATGTGGTAGTAATCCATTCCATGCATGAGAGATAGTCAATTCAAAGGTGCTAAGGTGGAGAATGGAGTGCAGTACCTGAGGAACAGCAAAAAAAGAAAAGAAAACAAAACAAAACAAAACAAAAAACAAAAAGAAACAAACAAAAAAAAAAAACTAGTTAGTCTTGACCACAAAGTGTGAGTTGGGGACTAGTGCGTGCAACTAGAAAGGTAGGTGGTTACAAGCTTACAAAGAACTCTAACAGTAAAAAAAAAAGAGAAGTTTGTCTCCATTTTACTATATAGAAAAGAAGGGAAGGGCTCGATTTTATTGTGTAGAGGACAAACAAGTTCAGATATGTACTTTAGAAAAAAATACTTTTCTGGTTTTTTTGGAAGATGAATTGCTTGGAAAGGGACTTGAATGAGGAAAAGAAATTAGAAAATCACTGTTAATAATCAAAGTTTGAGGTGGCAAGGGGCTGAATTAAGGTGGAAATTAAATGAGCATAATGAAAGCAATTGATTTGATTGCTATTGTGGAGGTAAAGATACATTCCATCATTGTCCAGGGATTCAAAATTAATGGATCAATTGATCAAGCCACATTCCATGTTAAATCATATAAATTGGAATCAAGTAGCAAAATTATGAAAGTTCCTAAGTATAGGAGCCCAGAAGGGTTTCTGATCCATCCTATGCTTCAGGTAGAATACTCTTTACAAAATCATAATAGACAATTGGCTGTCCAATCTATATTTGAAGACATCTAATTATTGGGAACAAAATAGGTAGAAATTAATATAGACCCTTTTCTATACTTTATGGACTGTACCACTAAAATCTTGCTCTGATGACTCTGTAAGGGTACTTGTATATTGATTGCCCTATCCCCATTTAAAATAAATTACCTCTGTAATATTCATTTTGTGGGAGAGGAAATTTCTTTTGACATGTTATAGACCTACTCGTGGGGTTTATATATAATGAACCAACAAATAGGTTATTGGAGATTTGAGAGTGAGGGAGAGAGGTAGAAGTCCTTAAGCCAATGTTCTGAAAAGGAATACTACAAGAAGGAGGAGAAGAGCCCTGGTCATGGCCTTGGGCTCTGTGTCAGCAGGAGGGAAGCCTTATGAA
>NW_020952994.1:0-1706 GCF_900497805.2 Vombatus ursinus | reverse complement strand
AGAAATGATAGTTAGCAGTAAGTTATCCTCTGCCACATGAACTCTCTAAAATTTGAACATACATTCTCCTGGATTCTGAAGATACTTATGGGAAAGTATGACACAGATTTCAGGAAGAATGTTTTAGATGAATTGTATTACTGTGGCAAATATTAATTTGTTAAGCTGGTCAGATTAATTGAAATTAACTAATAATCATCATGTGAATACATTGATATAGGCTTGTGAGCTATCACATTGGAAAGACTAACTCCTTAGTAATTTCCCTAGAATTCTGAGAAGAAACATAAAAGCCAAATATGAAACTAGTCTGCCAATATGAATGGGACTTGGAGAAAGTGGGTATAGCCAGGAATTCTTGATCAAGGCTATGATTATAAATTTAGAACATAAAACCCTCAAAAAATAAAGAAAAATAGAAATTTAAGTTTTATGTTTGGTCAGATCATAAGAAAACAAAAAAATGATATTCAATAATTATATAATTACATTTACATACATATTAACTGCAATAATAATTATATTCAATAAAGGAACAAGGAAGGAGAGATTAATACTTATTTGGAAACTAAGTAATCTAATCTTAAAGAATAAGTGGATAAAAGAACAAATCTTAGAAAAAGATCAATAATTCTACAATAAAGGACTGGAGGGCTTGGAATATGATATTCTGAAAGACAAAGGAGATTGGATTACAACCAATAATCACAGACCCAACAAAAATGATCATAATATTTTAGTGAAAGAGAGGGACATTCAATGAAATAGGAGACTTTCAATCATTCCTGAAGAAAAGAGCAGAACTGAAGAGAAAATTTGAACTTCAAATATAAGACTCAAGAGAAGCGTAAAAAGGCAAACAAGAAAGAAAAAAAAGGTTATTCAAAAGGTTAAACTGTTTACATCCCTACACAGGAAGATGATACTTGTAACTCTTGAGAACTATATCTTTATTAGGGCAGTTAGAACAGGTATAGATAGACAGAGGGTGGAGGTATATGTTAACTTTGGTGATGACATATCAAAAAATGGGTGAAAAATAGTCTTGTCTTGGGAGAAGAGGAAGGGGATGCAAAAGAGGGTAAATTACATCATGTGAAGAGATGTAAAAGACATATAACAGTAGAGCAAAAGAAGAGAAAAAAGTGAGCATTGTTTGAATCATAGTATAAATGGATATGGCATAAAGAGGGAATAATACACACACTCAGTTGTGTATAGAAATTAATTTTACCCTATAAAGAAGAAGGAGGAGAAAGGGGAAAGAAAAATGAGGGGGGGGGTAGAAACTAGGTCTGAAGGGCGGGCAGAAGTAGTAGGGAAAAGAGGAAAGAAAAGGTCTGGGAGCTAGAAGGGAGGGCAGATTGAGGGAGGTGGTGGTAAGAAGCAAAACATTGGTGAGGAGGGACAAGGTGAAAGGAGAGAGAAAAAATACAATCAGGGGGCAGAAAATAGCATGGAGGGAAATAAACAGTAAAACAAATCTGTGAATGTGAATGGGATGAACTCATTAAAAATGAAGAAGATAGCGGAATGTATTAAAAAAATAATCCTACAATACAGTATTTACAAGAAACGCTTTTGAAGCAGAGAGATACACACAGAGTAAAGGTGAAAGGCTGGAGCAGAATAAATTTTGCTTCAGCTAAAGTTAAAAAAAAGCAGGGGAAGCAAACCTGATCTCAGACAAAGCAAAAGCAAATATG
>NW_020952993.1:0-1707 GCF_900497805.2 Vombatus ursinus | reverse complement strand
TACATAGCAGTGATAGATTCCAGTTTTGTCTAGCTTAAGACAGAAAACTTACATATAGATTATCTTGGCCCTGGTTTCTTAAACTCTATAGATGTCAACTATCTCTAGTTCCTTATTGTAAATGGCTAGAATTTAATACTTTAATATTTAGACTTTACAAACATTATCTCATTCTATCTTCACAACAACCCTTGAGGTAGATACTATTATTTTCCATATTTTGCAGAAGAGGAAACTGTGGCATAGAGAGGTTAAATAAATTATCCAAGGACACACAACTTGTAAATGTCTGTAGGTCCATTGGAACCTAGGTTTCTGACCCCAAATTCAGTACTCTATCCACTGTGCCGCCTGGATGCCTTGCTCTTATTTTTATTGTTTTCAGGAAATACGTGAATTCCTCAGGAGAAATTTACTATGGACAAAATATGTCATTATCGATTCCTGTATTGTCTGTTCATACTTCTCTTATTGTCATAATTTGGAGTGCCTGATGAGGCAAGGTGAATAGAAGTCTGTGTTTGAGTCAGAAACACCTGGATTAAAATGCCACATCTGATTCAAAATTAACTTCATGACAATGGATAAATCATTTGAATTACCTGGGCCTCATTTTCTTTCTGTTTAGAAGGGACTATTCATAGCAGTAGTATCAACCTTACAAAATTGATGTAAATATTAAAGGAGAAAATAAATATTATGCTTAACAAATTTTAAAAGCTCATAAAATTATCTGACTCAATTATTTTACACTAGAATTAGTATTTTGTTGGATCAGCTAAGTGGCACACTGGATAGAGCACGGGCCCTAGAATCTGGAGGACCTGAGTCTAAATCTGGCCTCAGACACCTGACACTTACTAGCTGTGTGACTCGGGGCAAGTCACTTAACCTGATTGCCTAGCAAAAAGAAAAAAATTAGCATTTTCTTTTTAAGTAAACTAGCAGCTCCTTGCCATCACTGTTGGACATCACTTAAGGCTTTCCCTTAAATGTAGAAATCTTAAAGAGTGGATGTTTTCTTGATGAGACAGGAAAGGCATTCTTAGCTCTCTATTCATTTTCACAGACATGAGATAGAACACCTTCTGGAGCTGTGTAATTAAACCTGTCCCAATTGAAAAACTCACCTTCTTTTCATCACACGTATGAAGGTCTTCCCAACAGAGAAGATGCCTGAGAGGAATTATACTGTACCAACTGAGTTTATTTTAATCGGCCTCACAAATGATCTACCACTCCGAATCATGCTCTTCCTTTTGTTTTTGGTCATCTACATTTTGACCTTGGTGGGAAACATTGGTTTGATAGTCCTGGTCAATATTGATTCTAATCTTCAAACTCCCATGTATTATTTTCTCATTAATCTCTCCTTTCTAGACATCAGCTACTCCACAGCCATCACCCCCAATATGCTAGCAAACTTCTTATCTTCTAAGAAGAGCATTTCCCTGTATGGCTGTGCCCTTCAAATGTACCTGTTTGCTTGCATTGGTGATGCAGAATGCCTCATTCTAGCTGCAATGGCCTTTGACCGCTATGCAGCTATCTGCAAACCATTGACATATTCAACACTTATGTCTAGGAAAGTGTGTTTTTCTTTAATTTTATTGGCTTATTTGAGTGGAGGCATGATGTCAGTTGTTCATGTATATCTGACCTTCAGGTTGCCATTCTGCAGATCCAATGTCATCAATCACTTTTTTT
>NW_020952992.1:0-5830 GCF_900497805.2 Vombatus ursinus | reverse complement strand
GAAGGAAGGAAGGAAAAGGGACTGCTAGGTGGTACAGTGGATAGAGCACCAGCCTTGGATTAAGGAGAACTTGAGTTCAATTGTGGCATCAGACACATAACATTTACTAGTTGTGTGACCATGGGAAAGTCACTTAACTCCATTGCCTAGCCAAAACTAACTAACTAAATAAATAAAATAAAAGAAGCTACATCTTGCTAGATGGTACCATACGCAATGAAATAATATCAATACAAAACATATATGCACCAAGTGGTATAGGATCCAAATTTTTAGAGAACTTAAGTGAGTTACAGAAAAAGACTGCAATACTATACTAATGAGGTACCTCAACCTCCCCCCTCTCAGAACTAGATAAATCTAACCACAAAATAAACCAGAAAGAAGTTAAGAAAGGGGAATAGAATTTTAGGAAAAATTAGACATAGTATATCTATGGAGAAAATTGAGGGGGGATAGAAGGGAATATACCTTTTTTCTCAGTGGTACACGACACCTCTACAGAAATGGAGAACATATTAGGGCATAAAAACCTCACAATCCAATGCAGAAAGGCAGAAATATTAAATGAATCCTTTTCAAATCATGATACAATAAAAATCATGTGTAATAAAGAGCAAAGGCAAGTTAGACTAAAAATCAATTGGAAACTAAATAATTTAATCCTAAAGAATGAGTGGGTAAAACAACAAATTATAGAAACAATCGATAATTTCCTCAAAGAGAATGACAATAAAGATAATATATCAAAACTTATGGGATGCAGCCAAAACAGTTTTTAGGGGAATTTTAAAATTTCTAAATACTTACATGAATAAAATAGAGAAAGAGATCAATGACTTGGACCTGCAATTAAAAGACTAGAAAAGGAACAAATTAAAAATCTTTCACTAAATACCATTTTGAAATTCAACAAAGATTAACAGAATTGAAAGAAAAAGTACTGCACTAATAAAGAAATAAAATTAAGCCAGTTTAAAAAAAATGATAGGGGCAGCTAGGTGGCACAATGGATAGAGCTCCAGTCTTGGAGTCAGGTGGACCTGATTTCAAATCCACTTTTCAGACACTTTAAACTTACTAGCTGTGTGACCCTGGGCAAGGCACTTAACCTCAATTGTTTCACCAAAAAGCGAATAAAATAAAATAAAGTAAATCTTTGATCAATTTTATTTTAAAAAGGAAAGAAGAAAACCAAATTAAAAGTATGAAAAATGGAAAAGATGAAAGTATCACCAACGAAGAGGAAATTAAAACAATAATTAAGAGCTATTTTGCCCATAAATCTGACAATCTAAGTGAAATGAATGAATAATTACTAAATCAAGGAAGAGAGAATTAAATATTTAAATAACCACATTTTAGGAAATAAATTGCACAAGCCATCAATGAACTCCCTAAGAAAAAAACTTAGAGTGCCACATTGATTTATAAGTAAATTCTACCAATCTTTTAAAAAACAATTAATTCCAGTACTTTAAAAACAATTTGGGAAAGAAGGAGTCCTACCAAATCTTTTTTATGAAACTAATAAGTGTTGATACCTAAACCAGGAAGAGCCATCACAGAGAAAAAATTTATAGATCAATTTCCCCAAAGAATATTGATGTACAATTTTAAGTAAAATATTAGGGAAAAAATTAGTAAAGAAATATTAGTAAAAAATAAGTAAAGAAAAACATTAGTAAAGAAAGCAATTTATCATAAGGATAGTACATTGTGATCATGTGGGATTCATGCTAGGAATGCAAGGCTGATTCAATATTAGGAAAACTTTCAGTATAATTCACCATATCAATAATGAAACTAACAAAAATCATATGATTATTTTAATACATAAAAATCATTTGAGAAAATACAACATCCAATCAATTAAAAACACTAGAGAACATAAGAATAAATGGAGTTTTCCTTCAAATAATAAACAGTATCTATCAAAAACTATCAGCAATTATTATATATAATGAAGTATTCCCAATAAGAAGAGGAATGGAACAAGGATGCCCATTATTGACACTGTTATTCAATATTGACTAGAAATATTAGCATTAGCAAAAGAAGAAAAAGAAATTGAAGGAATTAGAATAGACAATGAGGAAACAAAGCTATTACTCTTTTCAGATAAGACGATAGTATATTTAGAGACTCCTAGAGGATCAACAAAAAAAAATTCTTGAAATAATAACAGTAGCAAAGTTGCAGGATATAAAATAAATCCCTAAAAATCATCAGCATTTCTATATATTACTAACAAAGTCTAGAAGCAAGAGATAGAAAGAGAAAATTCATTTATAATACCTATAAACTATATAAAATATTTGGGAGTCTATCTGCCAGGACAAATTCAGGAAGTATATGAACACAATTATAAAATGCTTTTCACATAAATAAAGTCAGATCTAAATAATTGGGAAAAAGTATCAGTTGCTCATAGGTAGGGCAAGCTAATATAATAAAAAAAAAATGACAATTCTACCTAAATTAATTTACTAATTCAGTGTTATACCAATCAAACTACCAAAAATATTTTACAGAGATTAAAAAAATATTTAAAAAGTTCATCTGGAAGAACAAAAGGTCAAATATATCAAGAAAATTAATAAAAAAATACAAAGTAAGGTGACATAGCCGTACCAGATCTAAACCTATTTTATAATGTGGCAATCATCAAAACCATTTAGTACTGGCTAAGAAATAGAGTAGGGGAGGAGTGGAGTAGGTTAGGAACACAAGAAATAGTAATCAATGACTACAGTAATATCCTATTTGATAAACACAAAGATTCTGGCTTCTGGGATAAGAACTTACTATTTGATAAAAGCTGCTGTGAAAAATGGGAAATAATATGGCAGAAACTAGGTGTAGACCAACATCTTACACCATATGCCAAGATAAAATCAAAATGGGTACATGATATAGACATAAAGGGTTATACCACAAGCAAATAAGAGAGCAAAAAATAGGTTACCTTTCATATCTATGGCGAAGTGAGGAGTTTGTAAGGACTTTATGACCAAACAAGAGATAGATACTTCTATGAAATGCAAAATGGATAGTTTTAATTACAGTAAATTAAGAAGATTTTACACAAACAAAGCCAATGCAACCAAGATTAGATGGAAAACAGAAAGTGGGGAAAGTTGAACTAGATGATTTCTGAGGTCTTTACAATACATTTCCTAAAGAAATATATATATCAAAAACCAGATGGATTATTGTTAGTTTCTGTGAGTTTTTTTTGCTTTTATTTGCTTTCTGCCCTCTCCACAATAAAACAAGACAGAACCAAAACACTCATAATTTTTCAATTGATCTGATTTGTTTATAGTCAAAATGTATCTAGTTTAGACAAAAAGCATTTGATTAAAATTCTAGGTTTTAAATATCTTATCCCAACCTATCCTTCAATATTCTATCTCTAAATATTTTCCAGAATAGAAAAATAGTAAGAGATTAGACATTACCACATTTGTGACATCACATTGCGCTTTTACTGATCAGAATCAGTTTGACTTAAAAAAAATCCACTTTTTGAACTTGAATAATCAAACAAAAACTGTGATTAATCTGTAAATTATAGAAGATCCTGAAATCAGATGAATCACAACTTAAGTTGAGTCCTTGAAGCAAAAAAAAAAAAAAAGAGACAATGGTGAACATAAGTAGCCATTAACTTCATGACACAAGAAGTTGAACAAAAATTCAAAGGTAGGTATGAGTAGAAAAGGGGTTGTAAAATACATTTAGCAATACTAAAGGATATAAGGTAGGTAGTCAAAGTATTGAGACATCAATCATGCAATATTAAAATAACTAGTGGAAAATCTTTAGTTCATTGACTGGATTCACTAATATACTGGTTTCTAAAATTTATGTCATAATAACTCTCCCTGCCTATTATTTTTTGGGGATTAGGCAATGAGGTTAAGTGATTTGCCCAGGGTCACAAAGCTAGTAATTTTTATGTGTCTGAGGTCAGATTTGGACTCAGGTCCTCATGAATGCAGGGCCAGTGCTCTATCCACTATGCCACCTAGCTGCCCCTTACCTTGTCCATTATTTTTAAAGGAAATTGTATGATGTTTTATCCATATATTTAGCAAAATATTCTTTTCTTCAATATTTTTAGGGGTCTCCTTTATCAAGCTGTTGACTTGTTTTTCATAATTTTCTTGCATCACTCTCATTTCTCCTCTCAGTTTTTCCTCTACTTCACTTACTTGCTTCTCAAAATCCTTTTTGAGCTTTTCCATGGCCTGGGACCAATTCATATTTTTCGTGGAGATTTTGGATGTAGGAGCTTTGACTTTGTTGTCTTCTTCTGGTTGTATGTTTTGATCTTCTTTGCCACTGAAGAAAGGTTCTATGGTCTGGCTTTGTTTTTTTTTTTTTTTTTTTTTTTTTTTTTGTGAGGTTTGCTCATGATCCCAGGCAATTCCTTGAGTTTTAAACTCTTTGTTAAAGTAGGGGTTTGCTTCCAGTGTAGAGAATGTACTGTCCCAAGCTTCAGAGGTTTTGTGCAGCTGATTTCAGAGAAACTTCTAGGAACCTGTAAATTTTCATTTCTTCCAGGATGGTATGATCAAGGATGAGGTGTTTACTCCTTTCCTGGTCTGTGCTCTGATCTATGAGTGACCACAAGCACTCTTTTCTGTCTTGGAAATGTGAGGAGGATTTCCTCTTTACCACCACTACAAGCTCCACCACACCAACACTCCTCCTCACTCCAGGACCACCACCCAGAACTGTGACCCAGATCCAAGCACAAGCAAAGCAAGAGAACCGTGACCCAGCAAATAGATCCCCGCAATCTTCCTCTGATCAGCCACTTGATTCCCCCTCAGTCTGTGGGCCAGAAGCCCTGGAAGCAGCCACCACCCCAGGGCCATGTGCAGGGACTGGGGCTGGGACCTAGCTTCTCTCTCACTGCCAACACAGACTTTTCCTACTGACCTTCTAAATTGTTTTTTGAGTTCATGGGTTGAGAAGTCTGCAAACTACCACAGCTGCTCACGATTCAGTCCTCTGAGGCCTGCACCAGGTTCTCTGAGGCCTGTTTTGCCTGTGCACCCATGCTGAACTTCATTCCTCTCCCCACCTGGCACAATATACCTTTCTGATCAACCATCCAGGCTGTCTTGGGCTAGAAATTTCTTTCTGTCTGTCTTTTTCTGGGTTCTGCTGCTATAGAATTTCTTTAGAGCCATTTTTTACAGGTATTTGGAGGGGTTTGGGGGAGAGCTCAATCAAGTCACTGCTTTTACTCTGCACTAAAATATTCTTTAAATTTTATTCTTATATAGTGTTTTAAAATAAAATTAAAATTTATTATACATTTCAGGAAAATTAATACACCAGGAAATTTTATATATAAAGAATATATAGCACACTGGTACTTATTGATTAATTTCATTGTGAGTATTACATTTTTATTTAGGTATGTATAACTTCATGTATATACACATGTATACATGTGTGTGTTTATATACATACATACACACATACTTCCATAAATGTAATGTATTTATGAGTATATATTTGTAAATATTTAAGCCATATATCTTTGTTTATTTTATTCATATACACATACGTGTATGTATATGTTAAAGACAGACTTCAGCCCAAATTTCTTCAACAACCTCTTTTACAAGTCATTATCAATTTCAAAAAAAAAAAATCCATCAAGGATTAATTTAGTACAGTTTAGGCAATATATCTATTGTTAATCTCATCATTAGGAAGTAGTCTTAAAATTGTTTTTTTTTTAATAGCTTGACTATTGTTTTTCTCCAAGTTTAGGTTAGCTCTCTATAAGTGATTCATGAAACAC
>NW_020952991.1:0-2906 GCF_900497805.2 Vombatus ursinus | reverse complement strand
TTGGCAGTCCTGAACATCAAATCATCTGGAGGTAGAAGTAAGGCCTTTTCCACTTGTGCTTCCCACTTAATAGCTGTAGTTTTATTCTATGGGACACTTTTGTTTGTGTACTTACGTCCCAGCACCAAATACTCTCCAGACACAGATAAAGTGATTGCTGTTTTTTATACTGTGATCTTCCCCATGTTTAACCCTTTTATATACAGTCTGAGAAACAAAGATGTGAAAAATGCAGTCCAAAAAATGTTACATAGGATATTTCCAAACCAATAGTGCCATAGGATAAGGAATTTCTCAGTATCTTAGAACTGGAAGGGAACTTAGAATATATGTAGCTTAGAGAAAAATTGTTTAGTAATTTGCTTTATTACACCCCCAACAAGTCAACATGTAGTGTTAAGTTGGACAACTCTAGTCACTCCACTACTCTCTGAGAGTTTATTCTACTTTGGGATGGTCCTAAGCAATAAGGAAGTTTATTGGGAAGGAAGGGAATTGAATTATCATGAGACACATTTTGCAATTTTTGTTTAGTATGGCATACATGTATCACTCATAAAGTTTTCTCCAGTTGGCAGGAGCTGACATGTGTTCAATATGGGAGGACAAAAAAATTAAAAAAAAAAACAAAACAAAACTCAGTTGCCTTAAAGACACAGTTGCCCCTTGGAAAAACTTAACATTTTAGCTGGTAGCATGTTATGGGAAAAAAATAAGAGACTAATATGTTGGATTCCTCAATTGCACACTGAATCTCAAGGATCTTTGGCTTATAAACTGAAAATTTATTGTACTACATCAAGGGGAGTAATCTTGATAGATAAACTCGATAGAGGAAAGTAAGAGATTTCCCCATCTTTTCTGAATCAAGAGACAAAGCATTGGATATTGATTAGAGACCTGACAAGAGAGGTCAGACTATCTGGTTCAAAATTTTCTTTGACTTACGCTGATTATGGAAACCTGGTCAAGTTACTTCAATTCAACTTATCCTAGGAAAGACCTTAGATTTTAAGTTTCAGACAACAATCTAACTTGCATTAACAGAGGAGTTACCTTATTTAGGGTTTCTCTACACAAGTAAAATCACAGATCCAATATAAATCACTCCTCAACAAATGTAGGAATCCTGACCCTAACCGTTGAGCAAGCACTCAAAGAAATTTGCCTATTCAGGGAAAACATAGTCCAGTTAATCAGAAGCAGGTAGATATAATAACCATTTGTTTTACTGAATATTTCAGCTTTTTGACTCCCTGTGTTGCCTTCAAGTAATAGTCCATCCTTCATTTTTGAAGAGGACTAATGACATCATGGTGTGATGTCCTGACTTAAGTGTGAATTATATTTCAGTGAGGCAGGCTTGCATAATGCCTTCAGTCTCACTCTATCTTTCTGAATCATTGAAATCCAGTGGCAAGACAAAAGTCAGGTTGACTGTTGATGACCCAGGATGCAGTGGATGACCTTTAATGTCTGACCAAGCTTTAACTGTTTGATAGCATCTGCTTCAGCTGCCTTCATGGCCATTGGAACAAATTGTTTTCATTCACCCTTTCCACTGGGGGAAGTTTTCATGAGGTTGGTATAAATAGCCTCCTATTTTACCAATAGGTTTGAGTCTTGCTGGTTGCCCTCAATCTGGTTTACCCTGTGGGTCAAGACAGTTTTGCTGGGGTATGAATGCTACACATGCTATACCTTCCTGGACAACCAAGTGAGAGCTGAGCAACAAGTAGAACCTAAAAGTGCATAAGAAGCTCTGGAAAGGGCTCAGCAAACCATTACTCCAGAGGTGCTTGTCCTCCTGAATACCACACACATTCCTGTCTTCAAGTCTTCAGTCTCTAGAAATCCTAATGGCCAGTAGTTGCAGAGAAAACGTTCCTTAAATTGTAGCAATTGTTCTGTTATTTGGAAATTTTCCAAAGGCAAATGAATTAGTGCACAGATCAAACCATCTTGGTCATGATGCACTCTAAGTTATCAAAAAAGAAGCATTTCATTTCAATATTTTGCTATTTAGCTAAAGTAGAAGGCTCTGGATTCAAATGCCATATCTTAATTGATTTTATTATGTAATTCCAAAGGTAATAAATATATCATACAAAAGTCAAAGCAGTTATAAGTAGCAGTCATTGGTATAGGACGGGATTATCTTGAACTGACTCTTGTCTAGTTTTTTTTTTTTTTTCATGGCAGGTTGTTGTGCTTCATGACATCACCTGATTCTTCTCTTTCCTTTAACCTCCCTCCTCAAAGAAACAAACAAACAAACAAACAAACAAACATGAATGATAAAAATAAAATCAAGTAAATAAATGTCCTTTAATGATGAAAATACACATTGGTTCCACAATGTAAGTAATCTAGAATGAACAAGTGATATTAAATAGCACCAAGCCCTCACTCTCATAGAGCTTAAAGACTTTTAGGACATTAAATAAATACTGATCATTTTAACCAGAAAACTAATACTTCCTCATCATATCTAGAGACAAAGAGGGATAAACAAGCTGACTGGACCAATTTCAAAAAAAAATTAAACAGCTATTTTAATAACTGCCAAGCTCCAGAGAGTAACGAAGATCTTTTTTTTTAAATTTGTTTCTTTTTTCTTTACAAACTAATACCAATAACTAACAAGTCTTGCTAAATGCCAGTAAGATATATAAGCCAATAGTGTATGAAGGAATGAAACATGAGGGCAGTGAAAACAACCCTGCTGTGTGTAAATTTACTGTAACCTGTAGCTGATGATGAACTTTAAAGAAGAAATGGAGTAGAATATATCAAAGAAATGCATGATGGGAGAACGTAGACTGGTCATGAGGACAAAAGATGGTCAAATGTTCCAACAGTACTACTGTAATCTTAAGAGAAAAGAACAAGAATTTTCTTTCACA
>NW_020952990.1:0-1115 GCF_900497805.2 Vombatus ursinus | reverse complement strand
TGTACATGTAAGTTATGCAAATGTGACTTTTAAGTGTTCTAAAATCATTGTGCATTTAGATCACATATGCAAAAATTGCTTAAGGAAAGACAGAGCTATAGTGGTAATAATAAGCTGGGCATCATATTCAAAAGTGGTTTCTTTCAGCCTGACCCACTGAAAGAACATGAGATCTAGGTTATGCTTCCAATCATGAAGACTGGTTTGTTCTGACCTATCTTAGCATATTAGTACCAATGGCAATTATGGGGCAGATGGCCAGGGTAAGGTAAGTATTAATTCAGTGGGAGAGGGGAAGATTAAAGCTGACAGATCTTTGTGGGCATGAATGACTGCCCATGGATTAATAAAGCCTGGCTCTATCTGTTTGATTCACAGACACAAAAATCAAATTATCTGTCTTTGTAAAAACTTGGTTGGTATATTTTGTTTGTCTGTTTTTGTTATTGTGAGAAATATGCTTGAGAGTTTACAAAATTTTAACCAGATTTTAGCTTGGAAAACACAAGGCTCATATCCTTCAACCTGTGCACTCTCAACATCACAACTTTTATATTCAGTTATAAATGGAACGGCCTCTTTTACTTGGTTTATATATAACAGCCTAGACAGAAGAGCTCTCTTCACGTCCAAATTGATGGAAGTTGGTCTGAGGAGAGCTCTTTCTGCGTGACTTGACATCGGTTTATAACGTATCCTCCAAGGTGAAAGACTAGAGGTGTGAGGATCCGTCAGTGAACAAGTAGCACTGGGCCCCTATTCGGTGCTCTGTGATGGACAGAACAGGAGATACAAGGAAATGTGAGGCAAAATCTTTTACATCCAAGATGCTGACAGGTGAAATGAGGAATGAAAATTATGTGTGTGTGGTTTTTTAATAGGAAGCTGTCTATATGTACCTGAAACTTCTGCGATTTACATCTTACTCATCTTAACAGACTGGAAGAGGTCACTCAAGATATAGGCAGAAAGATAGATAGATACTTATATAGATTGATATATACAGACACGTTACATATATACACACACATGTTATATGTTTAGATATACATGTATGTGTGTAGGTATAAATACATATTTATATATATGCACACATGCACAAACTCTTTTCACCC
>NW_020952989.1:0-3154 GCF_900497805.2 Vombatus ursinus | reverse complement strand
ACACACACACACACACACACACACACACACACACACACACACACACTTCCAAAGCAAAGAATGGGTGATTGTAAATGAACATAATGAAAATTTAAGGACATAAGTGCAAATGACAAGATTAATTTAAATTAGGTCAATCACTCAACAAGCAATTATGAAACACTATGTAACAGGCTCTGAGATACAAATATGATAATGAAACAAGTCTTATTCATAGGGGTTGAGGAACAAAAAGACATATATAGATGGTTTTAAACAAAACTAATAAAAATAATAACAAGCTATACAGGAACCAGGTCATTATTACAGACAGAACTATTGTTTACTATTGCTCAAACCAACCAGTGATCAATATATTCTTTATAGATATAGTTATGCCAAATGCCCATAATTTCCAAGCTATGTGAAATGAAAACTTCAAAATATAGAGATTTAGTAGAAGAAATCAAATCATGTGGAAACAGGATGAGGTACATATTGCACATATCAACCTATCTACTACTAGAATGGTCTCAAGTATGTTTTCAGTATGATTTCAGAAGATAAACTTGCAACCTAATGCTTTAATTATAAAGAAGTAGTATTTTGTTGGCCAATATGATTGTCAATTTAACATCAATTTTAAAGGAATCATAGCAAGATAGAAACCCATCCTAGAATGATTTCTATGTGAGCTCTGCAGCAAATACTTCACATGCTCCTAAATTGCTATGATAAATTTAATGGCTTGGTGGATACTCTGTTAATATGAGGACTTCAAATGTAGTTATGAACTGATTGAATTGACACTTCAGTCAGTACAATTTAAGTTCCTCTAAGAGTCAAATAGTCAACGCACTGTAATATTGTAGGCTGACCTTAACTGCAGACATTTTGATGTTTAGGCTGACATGACAGTCAGTAGAACAAGTGGTATTCCTTCATCATCTCCCACAAGAAGTCAAGCTACACTGAGACAAATTTTAAAATACCAATATCCCATGTACTGGAAGTGCTTCAGTGGAGATTGTACTGATCACCAAAGAGGGCAAAAAACAAGAGCATATGACATGGACAAAAAGTATTGATGCTTGATTGTGACACAACTGCAAATAGATTTTTCCAGGTATAGCCTGGGCTTCATATTGCTTTTGTCAATTCTATTCTCGGCTCCAAAAGACAAAATAATACATTGCAGAAGCATGCAGAACATTCAAAAATAATTACTTCATTCAAAAACCTTGATAATATTAAATCAGAGTTTAAGATAGAGAGCAATTTACATTCTGAAAAGGGAAAAATTAAATTAAATTTAAAATTTTGAAATTAGAAATCTTCACTTGATATAAATTCTAGAAATGCTACATGATAACAAAATATACAACACAAATAATTGCAATGTCACAAATGAATTTGAAAAGATAGTCATTTGTAGACTGGAATATTGAAAAGTCTTTTTTTAGGTTGATAGCACAAATCCATGCAGCAGATCAACTATACGAAAACAGTATTCAGATCAGCTGGCATTTGCTATAATCATCATGGCCAAATGCATTTTCCCATGATATTTGAAACTAGAACAATCAGGTGTGTCAATGCACAATTTAAAATAAAATTCTTATAATTTACAATCATTTTTCCATCTGTCCTAATGTGCTTTAAACACAAGAAGTTTCAAGCAAATATTATAATTTTACTTTGAAATAAATATTTTCACCATACTATCTCTATTTCCTTTTCCTTGTAGGTAAAATATTTCATGGCATCAATTTATTACACTTGATCCTTTGAGGTAATCTTAAATTCCTTTCCTTTTGTTGGTAGAATATGTAAAATAGTCCATGACCTGCATTCATCAATACATACAGTGGCCATTGCTGTCGTAAGAACCATAGGAGAAAATGTGGAGTAATTTAGGTATACTCCTGAGGGTTTTTTTTTTCCTTTTTAGCTTTACTACCACATAGATAAATGAGCTTACCCCACTGCATCATGACTCAGCCAACTCAAGATCTATGAGATCTGACTTTGGAGATTGAGAAGAATATTTATCCATTGGTTCTACATTCCTTCCCTGATATGAATTGCAGCTTTCTAAGTTAGGATTACAAAAAATCTACATCTGTCCTTTGTGGGAAAATCTAGTCTATATCCTCCCATAAAAATGCCAAAATAGAACAAACCATCATACTTACTATCTCCCTCTATATCCTATGAAATTGTGATTCCAATAGAACATACAAGTTTTTGGTCATGGTTACATAAACAGTCCTTTTATTTTTCCAGTCACACACTTCTTTGTTGTCATCTTTTCACTGGTTCCCCAACTCAGTCCTTTAGTTGTACTTGCTTACTTTCATTCACCATATGCTTCTTGGTTGGACCACTTTGATTTTTCAGATACTGTAATGTTCCCTGACTCACTCACTACTAAAACATTGTTTTATTTTGTCACAAGTTTTGAAATTTCACTAAGTAAAACAAAGAAATATAAACACTGCTAAAAGAAAAAAAAAGTTTCCAACTGTGAAATTTTTCATGTTCTCTTTCTCTTGAAGAATAAAGTGAACTAATTCTCTAAATTTCCTAACTTAGAGACTTTAATCTGTGCCATGTATCAATGATTTCCTGCTTTTTTCTATACATTATATGCTTTTTATCCAGTTCAAAACCATGCAGATTGAAAGATGTGTTGTGTAGGCTCAGAGATATAATCTCACTAATGTGGTGTAATGTCTATTGAAATGCATTTGAACTAGGTTTATTTACTGCAACAATCAAAAATAGTTTCTATCTAAATTTTTTGACTTGGTGTTCATGCTTCATTTCATAATCTTTGAGTTTGTAAGAGGGGATGAATTCCCTCTGACCTAATTATTTAGGTGTTGAAAAAAACCTGAATTCTTTCCTCCTGATCAGGACTGGGTTACATTTTCAACTTCATGGTGTTCCTTCTGTCTACTTTTTTTGTGCTGATATAACTTTGCCTTTGGTGGCAGGAGCTATAATCACTTCGTTAAATGTGTGTATTTCCACTGAGTGTTCCAGTCACAGAGGAAAGCATTCTTGCAGAAAGAAAGGGGAAAAAATGGTCACTTGCTGTGTTGAAGAGACCATATATCTAAACCTGTCCTTATCTGGCACCTATGCCCAAGTGAAATAAGCTTCCCAATTT
>NW_020952988.1:0-1384 GCF_900497805.2 Vombatus ursinus | reverse complement strand
CTTTCTATAGTGTACTTAAGTTTAGGCATTTATAGCTAATAATCTAAGTGATCAATAGCTACTGGGAAAATAAATGTAATGATAAAATTTTAAGTCACTGTTTAAAAAAATCAATTAGAAGTGGTTATATCATCTTTCCTGTTATCAGGTGAATTTATGGGAAAATGTAATTTGATTTATAAGTATTCAAATATTATAGATTTATAGCTAAGGGGAACCTTAGAGGTCATTAAGTCTAAATCCAAACTTTTATAGATGAGAAAACAGACCAAGGTAAGTTAAGCCATTTTCCCAAGGTCACACAGCTAGTTAAGTATGCAAGGTAGAGGTTGAGCTTACGTCCTCCTGATGTTAGGTCTCAAACTCTATTTTGCCATGTTGCCTCTATACAAGAAATTCTTAACTTGAGGTCCATGAATTTTTAATAAAATATCTTTTTATAATTGCACTTAATTGACTTTCTTTATAATCTCATGCATTTTATTTTATTCATTTAAAAAATATTCCAAAAAGGGGTTTACTGACTTCACCAGACTGCCAGAGATAAATATTTTACCATGATACATATATACCAAAGAGAAATAATTCATCCATAAAATTTTATGCATTTTTCCAAAGAATAGATTTATTGCTAAAAATAAAACATGCCTGTATTGTGAGGGTGACATTTCTGGTGGATAAAAATGAAACATATCCGTAGAATAACTTTTTTATTTTCTTAAAATGGATATCAGCATACTGAGATAAAATCCTTCAAGTGATAGAGGGGATGTTGCTTCTATCATACAAAACAACATTCAATGAAAAAAAATAAATCAATAAGAGTTTCCTGAAATAGCTTACTTCTTCACGCTTAGTTTCAAATTGTGGTAGTAAAATTGTAAAGATAACATGAAAGAATTATGATATGTGGCTGTTTTTAGACAAAAGAATTAAAGTAACATTAATCTAGTATGACAAGGAATCAAATATTAAATCACAAAAATATAGGCATATATAAATATCAAAATGTAAAGAATTTTATGTTAAATATATGTATATATTATATGTAATATTATGGATTACATACAGAAATAATTAAATACACATCCATCTGAAAATTCCTTTATGTGTTCCATGATATCACAAGAAATTGAATTTGAAATTTCCCAAATTAGTTGTTTGTTGTTTTTTTCCCTTTTGTATTACTTTTCAATAATATGTAAGTCTTTATTGACAATACTTGTTCCACAGTCCTTTTGCCTGTGGTGAGGAAAATGCACCCAGTGAAACAATTTACATGAAATTCATGAGTACTCATTTTTGCCCATCCTACATGGGCCTCCCAGTGAGATGGCATATGGTACTAACAGTATACACAAAGGCTCAGAACCAACAGATGTTT
>NW_020952987.1:0-1384 GCF_900497805.2 Vombatus ursinus | reverse complement strand
AAACATCTGTTGGTTCTGAGCCTTTGTGTATACTGTTAGTACCATATGCCATCTCACTGGGAGGCCCATGTAGGATGGGCAAAAATGAGTACTCATGAATTTCATGTAAATTGTTTCACTGGGTGCATTTTCCTCACCACAGGCAAAAGGACTGTGGAACAAGTATTGTCAATAAAGACTTACATATTATTGAAAAGTAATACAAAAGGGAAAAAAACAACAAACAACTAATTTGGGAAATTTCAAATTCAATTTCTTGTGATATCATGGAACACATAAAGGAATTTTCAGATGGATGTGTATTTAATTATTTCTGTATGTAATCCATAATATTACATATAATATATACATATATTTAACATAAAATTCTTTACATTTTGATATTTATATATGCCTATATTTTTGTGATTTAATATTTGATTCCTTGTCATACTAGATTAATGTTACTTTAATTCTTTTGTCTAAAAACAGCCACATATCATAATTCTTTCATGTTATCTTTACAATTTTACTACCACAATTTGAAACTAAGCGTGAAGAAGTAAGCTATTTCAGGAAACTCTTATTGATTTATTTTTTTTCATTGAATGTTGTTTTGTATGATAGAAGCAACATCCCCTCTATCACTTGAAGGATTTTATCTCAGTATGCTGATATCCATTTTAAGAAAATAAAAAAGTTATTCTACGGATATGTTTCATTTTTATCCACCAGAAATGTCACCCTCACAATACAGGCATGTTTTATTTTTAGCAATAAATCTATTCTTTGGAAAAATGCATAAAATTTTATGGATGAATTATTTCTCTTTGGTATATATGTATCATGGTAAAATATTTATCTCTGGCAGTCTGGTGAAGTCAGTAAACCCCTTTTTGGAATATTTTTTAAATGAATAAAATAAAATGCATGAGATTATAAAGAAAGTCAATTAAGTGCAATTATAAAAAGATATTTTATTAAAAATTCATGGACCTCAAGTTAAGAATTTCTTGTATAGAGGCAACATGGCAAAATAGAGTTTGAGACCTAACATCAGGAGGACGTAAGCTCAACCTCTACCTTGCATACTTAACTAGCTGTGTGACCTTGGGAAAATGGCTTAACTTACCTTGGTCTGTTTTCTCATCTATAAAAGTTTGGATTTAGACTTAATGACCTCTAAGGTTCCCCTTAGCTATAAATCTATAATATTTGAATACTTATAAATCAAATTACATTTTCCCATAAATTCACCTGATAACAGGAAAGATGATATAACCACTTCTAATTGATTTTTTTAAACAGTGACTTAAAATTTTATCATTACATTTATTTTCCCAGTAGCTATTGATCACTTAGATTATTAGCTATAAATGCCTAAACTTAAGTACACTATAGAAAG
>NW_020952986.1:0-3157 GCF_900497805.2 Vombatus ursinus | reverse complement strand
AAATTGGGAAGCTTATTTCACTTGGGCATAGGTGCCAGATAAGGACAGGTTTAGATATATGGTCTCTTCAACACAGCAAGTGACCATTTTTTCCCCTTTCTTTCTGCAAGAATGCTTTCCTCTGTGACTGGAACACTCAGTGGAAATACACACATTTAACGAAGTGATTATAGATCCTGCCACCAAAGGCAAAGTTATATCAGCACAAAAAAAGTAGACAGAAGAAACACCATGAAGTTGAAAATGTAACCCAGTCCTGATCAGGAGGAAAGAATTCAGGTTTTTTTCAACACCTAAATAATTAGGTCAGAGGGAATTCATCCCCTCTTACAAACTCAAAGATGTATGAAATGAAGCATGAACACCAAGTCAAAAAATTTAGATAGAAACTATTTTTGATTGTTGCAGTAAATAAACCTAGTTCAAATGCATTTCAATAGACATTACACCACATTAGTGAGATTATATCTCTGAGCCTACACAACACATCTTTCAATCTGCATGGTTTTGAACTGGATAAAAACCATATAATGTATAGAAAAAAGCAGGAAATCATTGATACATGGCACAGATTAAAGTCTCTAAGTTAGGAAATTTAGAGAATTAGTTCACTTTATTCTTCAAGAGAAAGAGAACATGAAAAATTTCACAGTTGGAAACTTTTTTTTTCTTTTAGCAGTGTTTATATTTCTTTGTTTTGCTTAGTGAAATTTCAAAACTTGTGACAAAATAAAACAATGTTTTAGTAGTGAGTGAGTCAGGGAACATTACAGTATCTGAAAAATCAAAGTGGTCCAACCAAGAAGCATATGGTGAATGAAAGTAAGCAAGTACAACTAAAGGACTGAGTTGGGGAACCAGTGAAAAGATGACAACAAAGAAGTGTGTGACTGGAAAAATAAAAGGACTGTTTATGTAACCATGACCAAAAACTTGTATGTTCTATTGGAATCACAATTTCATAGGATATGGAGGGAGATAGTAAGTATGATGGTTTGTTCTATTTTGGCATTTTTATGGGAGGATATAGACTAGATTTTCCCACAAAGGATAGATGTAGATTTTTTGTAATCCTAACTTAGAAAGCTGCAATTCATATCAGGGAAGGAATGTAGAACCAATGGATAAATATTCTTCTCAATCTCCAAAGTCAGATCTCATAGATCTTGAGTTGGCTGAGTCATGATGCAGTGGGGTAAGCTCATTTATCTATGTGGTAGTAAAGCTAAAGAGGAAAAAAAAACCCTCAGGAGTATACCTAAATTACTCCACATTTTCTCCTATGGTTCTTACGACAGCAATGGCCACTGTATGTATTGATGAATGCAGGTCATGGACTATTTTACATATTCTACCGACAAAAGGAAAGGAATTTAAGATTACCTCAAAGGATCAAGTGTAATAAATTGATGGCATGAAATATTTTACCTACAAGGAAAAGGAAATAGAGATAGTATGGTGAAAATATTTATTTCTAAGTAAAATTATAATATTTGCTTGAAACTTCTTGTGTTTAAAGCCCATTAGGACAGATGGAAAAATGATTGTAAATTATAAGAATTTTATTTTAAATTGTGCATTGACACACCTGATTGTTCTAGTTTCAAATATCATGGGAAAATGCATTTGGCCATGATGATTATAGCAAATGCCAGCTGATTTGAATACTGTTTTCGTATAGTTGATCTGCTGCATGGATTTGTGCTATCAACCTAAAAAAAGACTTTTCAATATTCCAGTCTACAAATGACTATCTTTTCTTCAAATTCATTTGTGACATTGGAATTATTTGTGTTGTATATTTTGTTATCATGTAGCATTTCTAGAATTTATATCAAGTGAAGATTTCTAATTTCAAAATTTTAAATTTAATTTAATTTTTCCCTTTTCAGAATGTAAATTGCTCTCTATCTTAAACTCTGATTTAATATTATCAAGGTTTTTGAATGAAGTAATTATTTTTGAATGTTCTGCATGCTTCTGCAATGTATTATTTTGTCTTTTGGAGCCGAGAATAGAATTGACAAAAGCAATATGAAGCCCAGGCTATACCTGGAAAAATCTATTTGCAGTTGTGTCACAATCAAGCATCAATACTTTTTGTCCATGTCATATGCTCTTGTTTTTTGCCCTCTTTGGTGATCAGTACAATCTCCACTGAAGCACTTCCAGTACATGGGATATTGGTATTTTAAAATTTGTCTCAGTGTAGCTTGACTTCTTGTGGGAGATGATGAAGGAATACCACTTGTTCTACTGACTGTCATGTCAGCCTAAACATCAAAATGTCTGCAGTTAAGGTCAGCCTACAATATTACAGTGCCTTGACTATTTGACTCTTAGAGGAACTTAAATTGTACTGACTGAAGTGTCAATTCAATCAGTTCATAACTACATTTGAAGTCCTCATATTAACAGAGTATCCACCAAGCCATTAAATTTATCATAGCAATTTAGGAGCATGTGAAGTATTTGCTGCAGAGCTCACATAGAAATCATTCTAGGATGGGTTTCTATCTTGCTATGATTCCTTTAAAATTGATGTTAAATTGACAATCATATTGGCCAACAAAATACTACTTCTTTATAATTAAAGCATTAGGTTGCAAGTTTATCTTCTGAAATCATACTGAAAACATACTTGAGACCATTCTAGTAGTAGATAGGTTGATATGTGCAATATGTACCTCATCCTGTTTCCACATGATTTGATTTCTTCTACTAAATCTCTATATTTTGAAGTTTTCATTTCACATAGCTTGGAAATTATGGGCATTTGGCATAACTATATCTATAAAGAATATATTGATCACTGGTTGGTTTGAGCAATAGTAAACAATAGTTCTGTCTGTAATAATGACCTGGTTCCTGTATAGCTTGTTATTATTTTTATTAGTTTTGTTTAAAACCATCTATATATGTCTTTTTGTTCCTCAACCCCTATGAATAAGACTTGTTTCATTATCATATTTGTATCTCAGAGCCTGTTACATAGTGTTTCATAATTGCTTGTTGAGTGATTGACCTAATTTAAATTAATCTTGTCATTTGCACTTATGTCCTTAAATTTTCATTATGTTCATTTACAATCACCCATTCTTTGCTTTGGAAGTGTGTGTGTGTGTGTGTGTGTGTGTGTGTGTGTGTGTGTGTGTGT
>NW_020952985.1:0-17432 GCF_900497805.2 Vombatus ursinus | reverse complement strand
CATCGCCCTTTTAAATTCTTCAGTGAATCTCAGAAGGAACGCAACGTTTCGAGTTTGGGATGCTCGGAACTTCCGAGCTAGGTCTCAAGGTTCGGAGCCCGAACGTTGAAACCGGGCAACTGCCACGAGCTTGGGCCCCCCCCTACCCTGCTCCCACCCCACCCCTCAAGCCTGAAATCCTCCTTCGCTGTCCCCCCTCACCCCGTGCCTATCGTGAGACACCAAAACGCCAAAGACAATCCCACCGGAGGCGCTGGAGGTCACTTGGCACTCCCCCTCTCCCGTGGAGGTAGAAACGATTGGGGGAGGGGATAGGGAAGGGCCTGGGGGTCCCACAGACCGCCAGGGGGCAGGAGGAGGGAGAGAACGGGCACCGCGTAGCTCGGGCTGGGAAGTGGGGGGGGGAGAAGGGGGTGATGTGTCCCTGTCACCAGAGCGCGATCCGGCAGAGTGAGGGCGCTACAAAGAAGGGGGTGCGGGCTGCTATCCCCGCCACGGTGCCTGCAGGGCACAGGGAAGGGAGGAATGGAGCAGGGAAGGAGGGGGTCAAGGGATCAAGCGGGTCTGTTGGTGGAGGGGGCTCCTCCCAGAGAATCCTGGGATTTTGAATTGGAGGAGGATAGAGAGCGCCTGTGCACACACATTCTCCTTCGATATGGAACTGGAAAGGGCCCGCAGAAGCCATCTAATGCAAAGCATTGCAGGAAGGGAAACTGAGACCCGGAGAAATGTTGATTTGCCCACGGTAGCAGGAAGCCTTCCTTTCCCCAGTTGGGGAGGGGGGCGTGGTGCGAGGATAGAGGGAGATCAGCCTTCGCCTGGATGATTGGTCAGGGGAGGAGTGAAGGGGGCGTGGAAAGTAAGAGGGGTCTGGAAAACTGAAAATGAAACCAAGCGAACGGAAAATCGAGCTTGCCCACCAGGAAGGCCAAGGCGGGTCGAGAGAGCCTTACCTTCCTCTTGTTTCGATGGACGTCGCCGATGGAGTTGGCTACGGTGTTGGGGCCCAGGAGCATGCGCGTGCTCCGCGGCCACTCGGTGCTCACCAGGTGGTGCTCGCCCATAAGGATCTTGCGCACGTTCTCCGCGCCCGTCACTCGGATCAGCGGCCGCCCCAACAAGTGGGTCTTGAATACGTTGCCATACTTCTCCCTCCGGGACGATTGGAAGCAGGAGCCCTGCGGAGGGGGGGGGGGCACGGAGAAGGGACAGATAGGCAGCAGGTCATTTCCAGGTCAATCAAGGAAACTTTTTTCCCTAAAGTTATGGGGAGGAATAGCATGATGTGTCTGGAGATGTAAAGGACCTTGAGGACCATCTTGTCCAATCCCCACATTTTACAGGTGAGGAAACTGAGGCCTTTGGAAATAAAGTGATGTCCAATATCACACAGATAGTAAGCGTGATAACAGCTGGGGGTGGGGTGGGTGAATAAGAGGCAGACGGTTAAACTTTGGGTACCGTTCCCCAAATATTTTACATATGCTATCTCATTTGATTCTTGGCTCCTTGGATACTATTATTAATTTTACAGATGAGGAAACTGAGGCTGAGAGGGGTTAAGCGATGACCACAATCAATAGCTACTAAATGTATAAGACGGGATTTGAACTCGGGTCTTCCTGATTCCAAGTCCATCCTGGATGGTGTGTGTGCCGAGGGCTGGGAGGGAAGAAATTCCACTGACCCTTCTTCCCTTTCTGACCTTCAGGGACAAGGGAGATCCGCTGGATCTCCAGCAGAACTGCTTTTGCCCTTCAGGCCTCCCCTGCTTTCTCTCCCCTCTATCACTGACGTCTTATTTTATTTTTTTCAAACACCAACTGGAAAAGACATCATAATCTCCGTGGTAATAAGTGGAGACGCGCAGCCCGTTGGCACCAAGTCGGATAATATTTTCTCTACAACCCCCCCCCCCTCCCCTGGCCCCCGGCTTTTAACTGCGGCTCTCAAAACCGTACAGGGCGATGTGCGGAGCCGCGAGCCCCAGAGGGACCCCGAGCGGCCCCGCCCCGCCCGAAGCCCTGCCCCCCCCCATCCTCAGCCCGACCCAACCCGCCTCATCCACTCTTAGAATAAATCTTTCCAGGCTCCTGTCCACGGGCTGGCGATTCCCTGTCGGATGGCCAATGGCCAGCGCCTATTTATAGCCGTTCAACGTCCCCTCCTCCCGGGGCGGCCGCTCGAAAGCGGGGAAGGGAGGGGGTGACGGGGGGGGGGGGGGGAAGGGAATTTCTGTGCTTGGCAAAAAAAAATATATATGTATGTATATATATATAATTTTAATTTTTTTCTCGGTATTTTAATATGATGTCATCCGCCGTCTTGCCGGCGCATTCTGGAGGGCGGCAGGGCTTCGGGGTGGTTTATGGCCACTGAAATAATAAATAAATTTATTTCAGAACATAACCGTAATAGAAAAGCGTGTTCCCTGCCGCCCTAGGGCTCCAGGGCCGCCGCCGGGCGGGATTCCCAGGCGGATCCGAAGCGAATCGGGACGGGGCGGACCGTGGAGCCCCTGCTGGGGGACAGAGCAGAAGAGGGGGGGAGGAGGGGGCTGAGGAGGGGGCGGAGCGGGGCCGGGTCGCCGCGGAAGCCAGACACAGAAGTGGTTTTGTCGGCTGTGGGTTAATTAGGGGGCGATTACGCCGCGCGGCGCGGCGGGGCGGGGCGGGGTGCGGGGCTAGTGAACAGGGACTGCAGCAGGTAACTCGATCCCAGCCGTCTGGGCCCGGAGTAGGGGGTGGCGGGCAGTAAATTGGGACGACCCCGACCGGGCCGCCTGGAGTGGGGAGGGGGGTTGCTTTGGAATGACAGGAGGGCGGGGGGCTACGGAGGGAGCAGAGCTCCTCTCTAGGTCTGATGTTGGTCACTGTCGGCTCCCCTTCCCCCCACCCCCCATCCGTTAACACTCAGGCCGCTTCACCGGAGGGAAATTACCTGTCTACCTTCTTCTGCCCCTTTCCTTTCCTGCCCCACTGAGGCAGTCGTGTTGAGGCTTAAGATCCTCCCACCCCCACCCAATGGCCCCAAGGTGGGGGAAAGAGGAGGGTGTGAGCCCAGTGACTTTCTTCAAACCCCTAGCGATCCCCGGGAGCTCTCCCCCTCACCTCACCCCGCCCCCTCCTCACTTTTCTTTCTTTCAAGGAAAAAGAAGGCCAGAAGTCAGTCTGTGTGTCCGTCTGTGTGACTGTCTCTCACGTCCACCCACACCTCCCACCCCGCCCCCCCCCACACGCACAGGCACGCAAGTCTAGAACCCCGGCTGCAGTCTGGGCTGCAGCCTTCCGACCCAGCCAGGGCTTCTCAATCACTTTTCCACATGGCCTTCCGCAGAGGGGCGAAGCGAGGCCGCGCCGCCGCGCCTGAGCCGTCTGGGGAGCAAGGGCGGGAGGGAAGAGAAAGCTGGGGAGAGGTTGGGGGGCCGAAGCTTCGGTGCCCCCTGGAGGAGGGACTCTGGGTATTGGCCCCCCCCCCCTCCCGCCTGTGTCTACTCGGCACCGCCTCCCGATCGCCTGGGTGGACACTCGCTGGAGAGCAATCTCTTGATACGAGTGAGACGCTGCACGGGGCGGGGGCCACAGTGGGTTTGGGGGGGCTCCCTGTTTTTTCTAGAGTTGGCTGTGAGTTTCCCGAGGGCGCCTTCTCCCCCTCTTCCCTCTCCCCGGTTCTTCGCCTCTGATCTGCTTAACTATAATTAAGTGCGCTTTTGGTGGCATTAATAAAGACTTATTTGTCCGCCGTTTCCACCGTCTGCCTCCACAAAGAGGACTTTCATCGGGGCGGCCACTCCAGCCGCGAGTCCAATTTATACAAAAATGTTGTATTTTTAGCTCGGGGCTCTGTTTAGATGGCGCTCAGTGGAAAGGGAGAGCCCTTGGAGGGACCCCCGTAAAAATCTGACAAATGGCCCCGAAAAACATAAAGGTCCGATTCACCAGGGCGCCCGTTAACCCCTTGGGCGCCGCTGCCCCCTCTCCCCTCCCTCACTTGGACATGGCCCACAGGCACCCCCAACCCCTCTCAGTTTGTGGGACTCTCCCCCGGGCGGGGCTGGGGGCGCCGGGCAGGGGAGGGGGGGGTACAGGAGCGTCTGGGATGTGATTTGGAGGCTGCAGCTCCTGCAGACCGCGGAGGGAGCCCGCCGCCGCGGCCTCTGTGGGTTCTGAAATTTTATTTCCTAACTTCGCGGCCAAAAAATCCCAGTCGGCCGCCGTTAACCCTTTCTGCGCGGCCCAGGTGGGAGGGAGAGGGCCTCGGAGGCTGCCGTGCCTCCCTGACGGTCTCGAGTGGATTGTGTCAAACGCGCGGGAGCGCACACACATACACAACTCCCGCTAAAGGAATGGGGGAGACAAGCAGAGTGCCCCTCCCTCCGAAGCAGAGACCCGACGGGGCGAAAGTGGGCTAGGGGCGTGTAAAAGATGGCCTCCCCCCCTTAACTTGATCTACCTGAGAAATGACCAAGACCGGCTATTCCAAGCTGGTTTTCCCGTTTCTAACCAGACTCTTCTCTACCAGGGCGTGCATAGCATCCCCCTCCCCACTTTCCTCCAGCGCCATAGGAAGAAATCTACGCGCTGCTTGGTTTCAGGTCAGCTTCCCTTCTGCATTCCCAACCCCCCACCCCCACCCACACTACCATCTATTTGGCTCTTAAAGCTCCCACTCCTCACCCCACTATGAGGGACAGCTAGGGGGCGGGGGGGGGGGGGATATCACATTGCAATAGCTATTGTCTAGCACTTAACCAGGTTAATTCCGGTTAATTTCCACAATACCTCGGGGTCCAGTCCGGGTTCCCCCCACCCCCACCCCTACCCCCAGATACCAAAAGGCTCTTGGGGTTGCGAGATTTCTGAGGCTAAACCGGGAGCACAAGCTGAGCTCTACGGTCACACATGGGCCAACAGTCCTTTCCTTCTCTGTCTTCCTTGGGCAGCCCTAACTAACCTCTCCGTCCTCCTATTTCTTCTTCAAGATAAATAAACAGAGCAAACTTTTCCAAACAGGTAGCCGCGTGCCTCGGGCTTCCCCAGCTTGTCACTTTTCCTTTCGTGTACGCAGACATACACACACACACACACACACACACACACACACACAAACACACATACACACACACACACACAAACACACATACACATACTCTCCCAGAATGCGAGCTTTACCTGGCCAAGCTGAGCCAGCTGCCAGAACCCGGCCCTCTCCTTAAAGAGACAAGTCCTCCTGGGAAGGCTGGCTCGAATCTCTTCTCCTTCCTCTCTACCCTCTCTGCGCCCCCAGCCTAGCCCAGCCCGGCCCAGCCGCAGCTGCGGCAGTGTGGAGACCAGAGACGGCAGGCAAAGAAGCATCGAAGAGGCAGGTGGGTAGGAGATAGCGACGTGCTCAGGCTAGGGGTCTCCCCTTCGACAGCCAAAAGTCACACGCTTGCCCCATTGAAGAACTCACACCTGGACTGCCAAATACACAATCCCCATCTCTGAGGGTCCACTCTCTACACCTGCCCCACTCCTGAAAATGGTTTTTGGAAGAGTTGGGGATAAGTGGATTTAAGGTTCTAGAGCGCTCCCCCACCCACAGCCAGGAAGATTCCCTTTCGCCAGGCATTAGGTACCAGAGCCGCCCTGGCTCGCTACCCGTAAGACTCCCCAGCGATCAGTCTACCCTCCCGTCATATTGCCAGAAGATTGCCAAGTGGACATGCACTTTTCCCCTTTTCCTCTCGCCTGAAGTCTCCAGGAGAGCCCCCCCCTTCAGCAGAACCCCATTTCTTCCTTACCTCTTGCCACCCTCCCACCTGCGCCACCTTTCATGACCCCCTAGTATGCTCCTCTGTGCCCTCCTCCTAAGGAACCTGAATCTTCCTCCCCAATGCCCCCAAATCCAAGCCTAACCGCCCAGCCGTCCCCGAGGAGACAGCGCTCGCTCAGGGGCTGCGGCAGTAGGCTGGGACGGGTCCGAACAAGGAGGGGGGCCCGCGCGCGCGCGCCCTTACCTGGAGCAGCCAGTGACCCGTCTCGCCGATCAGGGGGAAGCCCATGGAGCCCTTAGGGATGGGCAGCTTGCAGCTCTTGTCCCGGGTGGCCGCCCAGCGCAGCTGCCACAGCTGCTGGGACACGGCCAAAAGCAAAGTCACCGAGACCAGGCAGGCGGCGAAGGTGGCCAGAGCCGAGACCAGATCAAACCCCTCAAAGAGCATATTTTTGGTTGGTTCTCTGCCTGGCTCCAAGTGCTTGGGAGGGAGGGGAGAGAGGAGGGGAGGCGGTGGGGGAGGGGAGCAAAGGGAAAGGATGGAGCCGGAAACGGGGCTGCGGTGTGGGGTCCTTTGCTCGCTCCCCAGATGCAGAGAAGGCAAGGGGGTGGGACTGGAGAGAAAGAGCCTAAAGTCTCAGAGGGAATCAAGAGGGGGAAAAAAACCTGCCTTAAAAAAAAAAAAAAGACCCGAGGCCACTCAAAGTGTAACTTTGTTTTGTGTTCCTTTATAGGGGGTGGGGGGCGGCTGAGGGGGCCGGGGCGGGGACTGGACTAAGGACAAAGCGCTCAAGTTCGCCCGCTCTCTCTCTCTCTCTCTCTCCAAGCACCACGCTTGGTGAACTTGGGAAAACTTGGGCCGGCGGACCCCTCCCCCTCGCTCCGGGGAAAGGCAAAAAAAAAAAAAAAAAAAAAATGATAATAATAATAATAAAAAAAGATGAAACAAAAATGAAAAATTAAAGTGCAATCGATTCGTCCAAAGGATTTGTTTTTAATTCCAATTTCGGAGGAAAAATTTAAAAATTCTAATTAAGGAGGAAAGGAGAGGATGTCTCCCCCAGATCCAAAAATCACCGGAGAGCCCCAAAACTTTTGGGGGGAAGAGGAAGGGAGATGGTGGTTTGGGAAATGCGGGGACCTACCCCCCGACTCTGTATCTGTTCAAACTTTAATGCGGTGCCCCAGCCTCTAAAAGCTGCCCGTGCGCCCCTGCAGCGGCTGCGGCCAGAAGTCAGGAGCAGAGCGGAGCAGACGAAACGGAGTGAGCCGCTAGCGCGGGGCGGACGAGACGGACGCCGAGAGCAGTCCGAGCCCGAGCCGGAGCCCGAGCCGGAGCCGGAGCCGGAGCCCGAGGGGAGGAGGAGACGGAGGAGGAGGAGGAGGCGCGGGCCGGTGGGAGGGAAGGAGGGAGGGGGTGAGGCGGGGTGGGGTTGGGGGGCGGGCGGTGGAGAAGCCGAGCTGGGTTATTGTATCAATCAGCAAAGGCAGGCAGTCCGCAGGATTTTGTCTCTCGTCTCTGGACTTGCTGCTAGGGAAAGGGGGAGGGGGAAGGAAGGGGAGAAAGAGGGAAAAGAGAAAAAAAAAAAACAGAAGAAGAAATAAAGCAGGAGGCAGGATTTCAGGGCTGGTGGTTTTAAAAGCTTCTCAATGTGATTTGAGGCGATGCGTGTGTTTATATAGGGGCGGGAGGCTGCGCCGTGGGCGCTCCGCCAGTCTCCCCCCTCCGCCAGCCTCCCCCCTCCCCCTCTCCGCCCGCCGCGGGCCCCCCCCCTCACTCTTACAAAGCCGGAGGCGTGGTGAGAGGCCGGGCCCGGCGGCCCGGGAGCGTGTGAGTGTTGGACGCGCGCCCGCCCGCCTGCCTGCCGGGGACCCACTTGTAGCCGCTGAAGGATCAAACTCAGTTCGCCTCTCCCTGGCCCTCTCTGTCCATCCGTCCTCCGTCAGCTGTCCGGGCCGCGCGTCCGCCTTGCGCTGGGCTCGGTACCTAAGACGAAAAGACACACAGACACACAGATGCACACACAGACACACACACCCCACTAGCGCCGGGACTCCCGCTCAGTCCGAGTGGGGATCTCTTGGCCCCGAGACCCCAGCCCTGACACTGGAGCCCCCTACCACCGCGGCCAGCCTCCAGCCCGGTCGGGAGACAGGCGCATGGAGATGGGGGGCCTCCCCCTGCCAGACAGCTCACTCCCGGGAGAAAGTGCCCTAGATTCGCGGCTCCGTCCGCCGAGCCGAACAGGGGTGGCGAGAGCCCGGGGGTGACCGGGGATTGTGGGGGGGCCCCCCCTGCTTGGGCGCCGGCGGGACGCACGTCGGACGGGCAGCCAGGCGGGCTGGTCTGGGCGCTCCTGCCGAGTCCGAGAGCGGGGCGGGGCGGGCGGAGCCCCGGGGCACAAGCGTTCATTGATACAAATAGGTAAATAAACACGCTCGGAAAGGGGCCGCCACCTTGCCGCACTGGCTGCCCAGGGGCAGTGGGGGGGGGAGCAGGGGGGAGAGTGTGAGAATGACACGTGTGTGCGCAACATGTGTGACCCTGCAGTTGGAACGTGTGCAGCTGTGCGGGGTGTGAGTGTGTGTGCGCGCGTGTGTGTGCGCGCGCGCCAGAGAGGTGGAAAAGGTGCCTCTACTGGAGCCTGTTTAATTTGAGGAGGGGGCTCTCTTCTCTCCAGGAGCCCTTCTCTTTTTCTTTTCCATCCACTCCTCGCCGGCGCCCCATGATTGTGCCAAAACAAGACGTAATCCAACTCCCCCCGTCCTCTAAATGGGAGTAACGTGCAGGTCTGTGTGGTGGAAATGGGGGGGGGGCGTATCTGTGGTGGATATGTGTGCGGCGTGTGTGTGTTCGGGGTGTGGGTGTGTGTGTGCGCTGTGGAAACTGGCTTGCACGCCTCTTCGCACCTTTCTCTCTCGAATCCAGACACCAGCGGCGCCTCTGCTTTCTGAACGCCGCGTTCCTACTTTGGAGCTATGAATGAGAGAGGAAGCCAGAGGGGAGGATGAAATTCTGCGTGTGCGTGTGCGCGCGTGTGTGGTGTGTGTATGTGTCTGTCTGTCCGCTTTTTCCAAGGTCCTCGGTGTGTTTGTGCCTGGGCATGTATGCTTGGGTCTGGATGCGTGTGTGCAAAATGTGTCTGGGTGCTTTTCTGTCTCTGTGGCGCACTGAGGTTTGGTGAGCGAAATCTCTCCGCCTGCCTCTCCAGCCCTCTCACTCTTTGCCCTATAACCCCACCTGGTGGACAATTGTGGCACTGCATCTCTGGGAGAAGCACCCCCCCCCACCCCCCCACCCCCGCCCCAGCCCCATACACACGCACACCCTGGTCTCCATCCCCTTTCTCCGTCCCTTCTTCTACCCTTTACCTCGTCCTAACAAAACAAAACAAAACAAAACAAAGCCAAAAAAAGGAAATAACATCTCCAGCCCCTGGGTCGGCGTCAGTAACTAGGAGATTAGGACGGGGAAGTGCTTGTGGGGGCCCATCTCTGGCCAAGGGGGAGGAGCTTCACGGAACCTCCTTATTCCTCTCCCCAGATAGGGGGCTTCACCAAAGAATTGTGCTGGCTTCTTCCCCAAAAAGGGATGGCGGACCATGGGGTGAGGATGAGTGGGAAGGGCATAGCTACCGAGCTACCAAGTATCTCTAAAATTAGGTAGTCAAGGCCAAAAAGAGAGAGAGATGAAAATGATATGGATGAAAAGAGCCCTGGATTTATGTCATAAGTTCCAATGTCCGCCACTGTGTACTTCCTGTGCCACCTCTCACAAACCACTTCCTCTCCCAGCCTCAGTTTCCCCGACTGTAAAATGAGAGGGTTAGATCAGACCACCTCTAAGGTCCCTTCTATCTCTATGAGTTCCTGATTTATTTTTTATAAAGAGAATAACAATGATACTTTATCAAGCTGGTTTAGAGTTCATAGATCTTGGAACTGGAATGACTAGCCACCCCTGACCTCTGGCAGGTTGATGTAGTATTATCCCCCTTTTAGAGAGGAGAAAGCTAAGGCTAGGAGAAGAAAAATAACGTGGCCCAAGTTACCCAGTTAGCCTTTGTGTGAAGCTGAAAACTTCCATAGACCTTCTTCCATGCAAACGAAAAAGCTATTTAAGTAAAACACATTACTAAGATGGAGATTACCAGGAGAAAGGTCAGAGAGCCCATGTTCTCAGAGAGGTCGCATTCCAATAAGGGGAGACAGAACATCTAAGAGGCAAGTCAGATGGAAAGGCTCCATGGTCTATGGATATAGCAGAGGCTCATGCCTCTTCCTACAGGTCATTTCCACTGATAAAAACCCTGTTTCTGATGTTGCCCACTGGACAGCCAAGGACATATCTCAATAGGACTCAGCCCCTTAAACTTAGCTCATACCCTTCATTGCCTCTGGCCTCAATGGCTGCAGAAATTAAAAAAAAAAAAAACTCCCTCAAAATTACCGTCATGGAATTTCCATTCTAATGAGGGAGGGAACAAGAGAGAGGCTCCCTGAGGAGAGGCCAGTGCCCAGGACCTCCCCGAGGGCAGGTGCTTACTGCCTCCTTGAGCACAGACCCACTAAGCCAAGCCTGGTCCCAGGTAAGAATGACAAGTTGACACTCACAGATCAGGGTCCTGAGCTGGGCAGCTTGACAGTCTCCTAACCAGTGAGTTGGAGCCTGGAGTCAAGGAGACCTGGGTTCATATCCTGTCTCATACTTCCCTGGGTCTCAGTTTCTTTCTCGGCATAATGAGGGCGCTGGATGAGGCAGGTGATCTCTGAGGTTTATTATTCCTCGCAGCTCTAAATCTGGGGTCCCTAAGAGCCACACTTCAGCCGTGCTGCCAGCAGAACTGGGCCTCCTCCCTTCCCTGGCCTGTCTCCCATCCTTGAGTCCCACCTCTTCCCAGAAGCCTTCACCAACTCTCTTTGCAAACCCTGAGACTCACTTTGAAAATTCTCCCCCTAGCTCCTACAATGCTTTACAATTCAGCTCTCATTTTCTCTATTTTCTAACACCTTGTCTCCCGCAGTAACTAAACTGGGGTCCCTGAGGGCCTGCAGGAGTTGCGGTTTACCCTGCTCTTACCCCCACCCCGGTTTAGCTGAGCCCATGGCTGCAGTACTGCCCTGGAATACTGCAGTTTTCAGGGGATACAGTACACCCCCTCCTCTTCCTTTCCTGGGCCTCATTGTCCCCACATCCAGGAAGGCCAGAAGGACAAAGGTTGGGGGGAGGAGGTGGGGACACCCTTACATCCATCCCAGGACTAAGGGGCCAATGCCCCACGGGCAGCTTTCCTTGGCCTCTCTGCACCCAGGGCAGTTGGTGGGGGGTGGAGGTGGGGGCAGCCTCATGGCCGATCCTCACTCCTCCCATCCCTCCCTCGCTCTCTTCCTCCCTCCAGTCAGTTAGCTGTGGCTGTGTTGCCCTGTAAGGGGCGGCAGGGACCAGAGCTTGGAGCTGGGCACAGACAAGCCGATTAGCGCCTCTTGTGGCTTTCTTGGGAGGAAAGTGGGGCTGAGCTCTCGGTGACCAAAGGAGGGGGCCACCAGAGCAGGAATCAGGGCTCTGGCCTCCCACCCCCACTTGCACGGCCCCTCCCCTCCTTCCCAGATTTCTGCCACACGATTACGCCACAGGTACTTTCTGATCCAGTGGCCCCAGGCTCACGCCATGAATGTCCATCCCCCAGCTCTGTCTTCGACCTCACTGGCTGCCCCCCATCCTCATCTCCATCTCCTAGTTTCCCACCATCCAGAGGAGGTCTTCCTCATCCTCACTCCTCCCCCCACATTCTTCCTTTTGACATTCTCTCTCTTACATCCTCAGTATTTATCACGTCTATACCTCCTCATAGCTGTGTAATCTCCACTATTGGAAGGAGATCCCTGAAGGGAGGGAGTGTTTTTGCCTTTCTGAGTGTCCCCGGCCCCTAATGTGCCTTGGCACACAATAGGTGCTTAATAAATGCTTGTTTGATCTGTGTGGTGGAGTGGGAGAGGAGACATCAGTAGTGACTAGACATTCAGCCTTGGGGAAGTTGCTGGGGGGCCCCCAATGCATCCCCCAGGGTTCTCCTAACCCTGTCACACATCCAATCAAGCTCTAACTCCTCTTAAACAAAGACAGAAACACTACCTCCTCTCAGAAGTCCATTACATTGCCCAGTCACACAGACCCCCACTGCGGTGACTCTCTGACCCTTACTGCTGCCATCCTCCAGAGTCTTTAGTGGCCCAAGAGCCTCTCCACCTGTCTGTTAGCTGCCCTTCCTCTGTCCCCTGTCTGTGTCTGTCTGGGAGCCCCCATGAGGAAGCTGGAGCCAGGGTCAGGACCTCCTCCCTCCCTTCCCCCAACTCTTCATCACATCTGGATGAAGTGAGTTCTGGGAGAACAATCTCAGACTAGAAGCAAACTTTCTCTCTCTTACGCTCCCTGCTCCTCCTCCAAACAGCCCCTGGGGGAAAAATTAGAACTAAAAATGTCTGTGAATAACAACCCTATCCTTCCTGTTCTCTCCAAGCTCCTTCGGGTCTATCTTCTGATGATTCGCAACCCTATTAGGTGCTAGGGAGATCTCTTATTATTCCCATTTTACAGAAGGTAGTACTAAGGACCTAGATAGAAGATACCAGGCAGAATCCATGCGGGAAAGGAGAGCCTCAGATCTCCACCCACCCCTACCTCCCAAAATTGCGGATCTTCATGAACCCTTCATAGCAACAGTTTGCTCCCAGGAGATGATTGCCCCGTCTTTGAATGCCGAGGCTCTAGAACAGGAGTTCCTAATCTGGGATCCATGTGCTTCATTTTTAAAAATAACAGCATTTTGATAGAATTGGCTTCCTTTGAAACCCTACATAGTTTATCCATTATAAAACATGATTCTGAGAAGGGGTCCATAGGCTCCCCCAGACTGACTGCCCAAGGGGTCCAGGACACAAAACAAGGTTAAGAACCCTTGATTTAGAATGAGGACATGTAGAGTCAGAATGAGGACATTTTACACCCGGAGCAAATACTAGAAACTGTCATCAGGTTGAGCTTCGTGAACTGGGCCTTCAGTCGTGAGGAAGCTAGGCAGAGGTGTGGGAAGAGCTTGGTAGCATCCTATTTTAACTAATTAGCTCTTTTGTTTCTATGCTGCTGTAGGACAGCCCCCTCCATATAGGGCACCCTGGGACAAAGCCCGATTGTCCTGCCCTAGTTATGGCCCCGAGTATCAAGGAAGACATACATGGACTCTTACAGGACCAGGCCTTAGAGGGCATCTAATTCAATCTGCTCCTGTTACAAATGAAAAAGCTGAAGGCTAGAGGTTTAAATAACTGACTGCAGGGTAATCAAAGATCCAGAATTCAAACTGAGGTTTCTAGCCTCCTAACCAGTGGCCTTTGGGGAATGGGAGGAGCTCTGTCCTTGGGACCTCAGGGGAACATCCGAATGCATTCCATGGAGCTTTCTTGGGGGTGTCCTCCCAGAGCACAGGTCTGGTGGGACTGAGGTCCTGGTAACTGAGCCAGCCAGCTTCCCAAAGAGATGGACAGTTCACCAATTATGGACTGAACCCTTATCCTGGTCCCAGACTGACCTCTAATCCCACTGGCTATTTACAAACACAGGCCATTAGTCACGAGGAAATGAGCAGGAGAATGTGGATGGCTGTGAGCCACCATCTCCTCTGCTGGGGACGTAGCTCATACTGGCATTGGGTTGGAGCTGCTTTTGTCAGATTATGGCCTCCAGAATACATCACCCACATTGTTTCCCTTCTTATTGAACTTCCTTTCTTCAAGGGTAGACTTGTCTTGGAATATCTGTCAGGGGTGGAGGAGGGGAAGGATGAAGGTGACCATCCAGGGAGAGGAGTATTCCCTGGGTCTAGCAGAGTGAGAAGAAGGCAGAAAATCAGTAGGATGTCTGAAGGAAGATGTGTGAGTGCCGACTTGTCCGCTTTAGAAAAAGAGCCGGGAGTGAGGAATCAGAGGGAAGGACCACTTCACCATCCCTGATTCTATTTACCCTGATTCAAGAACCCTGGGTAGAACAGAGTCCTCCGGGGTCCCACATCCAACAGGAAACATGGCAGGGTCCAACTCCCGCCACATTGGATAACAACGTGCTGCTGCCCTGAACTAGATCATCTTTCTGCCTTTCACAGTCCAAGGGCAGGGCCCCTGCCTCCACCATCAGACCAGAGGTTCTCAGGAAAGAAGGGCCTTTCTCTTTCCTATTTGCCCTGGTTTTCAATCCAGGATTCTGCATATCAATCCAGGATTGATCAGTCAATATGGAGCTTGATAAAGTAACAAGAAAACTCAGACGCAGCTGTTCCCCCTTCCCCTAGTCACTGAGCTCTGAACTCTGTACACAGCAGGGGGGCTGGGCCACACTGAGCCATCCTCACTTCCTCTGAGGTCTCTTGTTAGGGAGACAGGAAAGGAAGGGAACAGATTTGGCTAGGAGTGGGAGACATTGTAGGCGCCATTGTCTAGCCCCGACATACTAACACCCAGGAGGGCTTAGAAACCCAGGCCCCAAGTGAAGGGGGAGAAGGACTGAGGTTGGGAGGGAAGAGAGATGGTTTTGTTTTCTAATTAAAATGGTTTTGATGCCTTTGATTTTCATCACAGTCATTTCTGGATATACTCCACCTCACCCACCCCCAGCCCCATTGTGAGTCGTCCCTTATGACAAAGAAAAACAGCAAGAGCCCGACTAACTGACAAAGTAACCCCATCTAACTGTGTGAAACATGATGCAGCTCCAGCCCACTCCCTTTGCAGAGAAAGGAGGTGCATTTGGGGAGGTGGTGTTTTAAAGGTGTGTGTGTGTGGCCTGCAGGGGTGAGCCCAGGTGATCTGGGCTAAGTCCAGAATGGAAATCACTGGAAGTCAATATCATGTTCCCCTAGTGCTCTGACCCTGGCCTGGAGGGAAGGGAGGGAAGAGGCCTTGTGTCCCATGGAGAGGGTTTTGGGGACAGTGCTGTGAGCAGCAGTGGCTCATGCCCTCGATGACGCCCAAGGCTGACAAGTTAGATCACAGACCTCGGACTGGAAGGGACCTCAGAATGGCCTGTTTCGCCTTCTCTCCCTAACAAAATCAGCCTCTGTGCCCATAGCAGCCAGAGCTCATGAGACCATCTGGTCTGATTTTACTGATGAGGAGCCTGAGGCAGGTTCATGGGGATGAAGTGACATGTCCATGGTCACACCTGTAGAGTCACAGGGGATCTAGATCTGGGTCTGGAGAGGACCTTCAGAAGCCCCCCACCCCAACCCTTCACAATGGCTGATGAAGAAACAGGTCTGGAAAAGGGAAGAGCCTGGCAGAGAGGTCACGGCGTGAGCAGACTGGAGCCGAAATGGGAGAAATAATGATGATGGATGATAGCCGACTTCTGTGTGGTGCCTTAAATCAATCATCTCGTCTCACCACCAGAACACCCTTTGCAGATGGTTTTGACCTTCCTGGCCCTGGCTCAGTCCCCATTTGTACTATCTGAATCTTGCTTTACAGAGGGATGCTCAGGCTGATGACTTGGGGTAAGTCCCCATTAATGGGGCCAGAGAAGCCCTTTTCTGACTCTTGCCGGGGAAATTCGCCCTTCCCATTTTGAGAAAATCTTGGAGGTGGAGAAAGGGTGCCCAGCACGAGGGTTCTTAGATACTCTCTGGCTGGCATTGGGGCGATCTGAGGCTGCCCCTTCAGATGAGACCCCATGTCCCTTCCCTGACCTACTTTCTTGCGTGACAGCTAACAGCCTCATAATAGAAGGTTTACTCTGGTACTGGTGCCCTCTTCTGCCATCCAGCAATGGGGATGAGGTGAAAGAAAGCGAATTTGGGTTTACTGTCCCTCAACATTTTCTAATATTGAGAGCTAACATAGGGCGGGAGGGGGGAGCTAGTGGATCCCCCTCCTTGGAGGTCCTCCATCAAAGGTTGTATTCCTGTTTAGGCACAGGCTGGTACTCTCCACAGTGCTCGGTTCCCTCTACCTACCTCGAATGAGAAGAGAGAAAAAACAACAAAGATTCTCACCCTTACCCAGAGTTGGGGGTGCTTTACACTCTTCCTACAGCCCAGGTCAAGGGGCAGAGAGAGTAGAAATAGACACCTGGACCACTGGGAGCTAGTATTTCTGAAAGAATTCTGAAAGAATCACGGGCCTTTGATTAAAATTCTTGCTTTTTCTGATTCTATGTGACTCGGGGCTCCCTAAGCCTCAAAATGAGGGGATTAGACTATGGCCCTTATGGTCTCTTTGGGTTTCCCAGCTGTGACCCCACAGTCCCAATTTTGGCTGTAGCTGGACCAGGCTTGAAACTCAGGAGGAAGGAAATATGGATACTGAGGCTCTCAGACTATTCCCTGGGTTACGCCTCAGTGTTGGGAATCCCCAGTGTCCAGAAGGCAAGATCACTTTCTCTCTCTCTCTCTCTCTGTCTTTCTGTCTTTGTCTGTCTTTCTTTCTCTGTCTTTTCTTTCTTTCTCTATCCTCTCTCTGTCTTCTCTCTCTCTCTCTCTCTCTCTCTCTCTCTCTCTCTCTCTCTCTCTCTCTCCATCTCTCTTTTTCTCTCACTCTGTTTCTGTCCATCTATCTCTCTCCGTTTCAGGTTTGGAGGTTACCTCACTATTTCCAAATTTCCCACACCACCCACTGCAGAAAGAAGCCCTACTTCCCTAGACGCCCTCCCTCTCTCCTTACCATACCCTCCCCCTGACTGGATGGGGAATTCAGATATATCTACCTCATTTTCTGAAAATCCAGATGAACATTCTCCGCCCCTCTCCCATTCTTGTCTTCCTCCTCTTCTTCGCCCCTGGGTATAATTCACCAACTGTCTCCTTCTTTCTCTTGGTTCCTGAGTCTTCTTGCACTAGATACGGAAGCTCAGGACCAACTGTCCTCCACATGAGATGGCTGTGGGCACAGCCCTGGACCCCCCACAGTTCTCTCCCACCCCAGACAAATCACTGAGAAGAAGAAACAAAATCACCCTGAAACAAGAGAACTTTCGTCGCTCTACAAGCTCTGGTAACCCCTTGGGGGGTGCTTTAGGGACTTCATAGGGAATAGCAGCTTGGCCCCTCTCCTTTGTAAACCCACAATCCCGGGGAAATTTTCCCCCAAGAGGAACTTTTACAAACTGAATAGGAACACCTCCCCCCCCAAATAAAATCTAGTCGTCCCCCCAACCCATGCTTTTCCCCTACTCTGGCCAAGCACAAAGTAAAGGGGTGAGTAGGCCTGGTGGCGGGGAAGACTTCTAAGGAGATGACAGCCAGGCTTGGGGTGCCCACCCCAAAGATCCCTCGGGGCTGGGCAGCAGACTCACCACGGTGGCGGTGGCAGCAGCGAGGGTGGAATGCTGGCCTGCTTTGCCCTGGCCTGGCAGCCAACAGTTTTATAGAATCCAACCTGCCCCGGTACCGCCCACCACAGGCGTTGGAAACAAGGGCCTGGGAGCCTTTAAGAGCTGGGGGGTGGGGTGGGATGGGTAGAGGGAGGGGGTCTGTCCCAAGACCCCAATCCCCTCCTCCCCCCAGCCCCAACCAAGTTCAGGAAAGAGGCTGCAGATGTCTTGTCCAGATGAAACTTTTCCCCTGGCTCATTCTGCCCTCCCCCAACGTGTGTGTGTGTGTGTGTGTGTGTGTGTGTGTGTGTGTGTGTGTGTG
>NW_020952984.1:15575-26939 GCF_900497805.2 Vombatus ursinus | reverse complement strand
TGTGTGTGTGTGTGTGTGTGTGTGTGTGTGTGTGTGTGTGTGTGTGTTTAAATGTTCAATCAAAGATCTCAGATATCTTTTCTTTTTCCCCTCCCTCTCTCCCGGCAGTAACAGTTTTTGAAAGGACCAAGAGGGCCGTGTGTTTCTACTTGGAGTTTATCGAATTACATTCGGGGACAAAGGACCCAACTACATGTCCTTGAGGGCTTCACAATTGGGGATCCGAGGAGGAGAAAAGCATGACAGAGAAAACCAGAGGCTTTTGTCAGCCCTCAAACCCCTGACAGGAAAGGGAAGGCAGGGATTTGGGCACTTGTCTTGGCCTTGTTTTTGCCCTGCCCCCCAACCCAGGGAGACCCAATGGCTCACCTCACCAGGGACCTGAACTGAAAGAATGTTTATTAAAAACAACAACACTAAAACCCCAAGGCCAGCAATCAGTCCTTTTCAGAATCAGCGTCTTTGGAGCCGATGATGGAATTGCAGCTTCTATAGGCTGGAGACAACTTGAAGACCATGGGGTGGAGGAAGAGCCCCTGACTGGTTAGTGGCACAATCACTTACTGCCTGTGTGACCTTGGAAAGGTCACTTCCCCTTTGTGGGCCTCAATTTATCATCTGTGAAATAAGGGGTCTGGACTAGGTATTCTCAAGGTCCCTTCCCCCTCTGAATCCTATGACCTGGTCCAACTCTTCTGTTTTACATCAGAGGAAACTGAGGCCCAGAGACAAGGGGTGACATACTAAGGTCACAGAGCAACAAATCTCAGACTCACTTCTCCTGACTTCAATGGCCTTCCCAGGCTGCTTCCTCTCCCCGCCCCAGCCCCAGGGTCTGAGAGAAGGTCCCCAAGTTGGGGGTGGCAGAGGGGAACAGGTCATACCTTTCTTCTGCCTCCGACTTGCTGGAGGGACACCTTGGGATCATGCGCTCATGCCTCACCACCAGATCATGGCAGACTGTCCCAGGAGAGGAGAGGCAGCTCCTGGGAGGCTATCCGGCCATGCTGTGGGCCCCTTCCTTCCACCTCAGCACAATCCTTGATGTAGCTCCCTTCTGATGGAGCTTTTGGACTCAGTAGGCACTGAGAGGGCCGGACAAGGCTAGACCAGCTCCATCCCCATGATGGGCAGCAGCTAGGCCAGGATCCACTGGGGGCAGAGGGATTCGGGCAGCTGCTTTAAATGATAATGGGGGCGGGGGCTCGAAACCCGGAAACTTCTGTGCCCTTGAGGCTATAGAATGGTTTACAAACAGCCGCCTGAATGCTGAGCTTTCTCTCCTCCCCTGGGCCAAATCCATGGTGTCCCCTTAAAAAGAGAGAGGCTAGAGGGAGAACACAGAGGGGAGGGGAAATCTGCATGGAGACAACCAGCCGCTCTGCCCAACTTTCTTTTCTGCTTCCTGCAGTCAGAACTCAGGTGGGGGCGTCCAGGGCTCTAGGCAGAGTTATAACTGGGGTGGGGGCATCTGGGGCAGTAGATTCAGGGGGTGCCAACAGCACCATTCTGCAGGAGGGGGGCTTCCTCTCCCTCCTGCCCCAATCCTGGGTGCCCCAGGAGCGAGCTTGGCTGTGGTATTTCAAGTGCCCCCCCACAACACCTTTTGTCCTAGGTGCTGTCTTGTAGGTTTGCCTCTGGGAAGAGCTTCTGGGTCTTCTGATGGGGAGAGCTCTGGGCCTGGTTTGAGAAACATGTTTTGTAAAGATTACATTGCTCTGGATTTGCAGCTATTGTTAGAAGCCCAGAAGGTGCCCTCAGGCTTTGGTGGCTCTCTCTAGACTGGGGGTGGGGGGTGGGGGAGTGTGCGTGTTGAAGAATTGTAATTATTGGGAAGGGAGAGATCGGGGAATGCTTCTGACACTGACCCTTCCTCCAAACCTCTCCTCACTTTTGGGCCTCATCTGATGGGTCCTGCCCACTTACAAGCTGAGTGACCTTGCTTAACCTCTGTCTGCCTCAGTTTCCTCAAATATAAAACAGAGACAATAGTAGCACCTGCCTTGTAGGTTTACTGTGAGGAGAAGAGGAGAGATTTGTAAGGTATCCAGCACATGTACCTGGCACAGAGGAAGCGATCTAGAACCGCCCTTCCACCCTCCCCTCCTCTCCCCTTGCCCAGCATGGGAGGAGGCAGCCTCATTCTGTCATCATTGTTCCCTCTGTCCCATGGTTCCCTGAAAATGTAAACAACTCAGGAAGACAGTGGCCCCACCTTGGCTGGCATTCCTCGTTCAGAGTGTGCATTTTGCTCGATGGGGTGAGAGAGGGAAGGAGCTAGGGGCCTCTGGGGATGGAGGGGAGGGGCGAGGCAAGAGAGAAGCCCCCTCTTCCCCAGAGGCAGGATGGGCAGAATTGGACAAGGAGGGGGGCCCTCATGAGGGCAGGGTTAGCAGACAGGCCCACTCTCTGGGGCCTCCAGAAGGTTCAAAGATCCCCAGCAGGAGGGGTCACTGGGACTATGAAGATAAGTCATCTAAGCTGGAACGATCTGTGAACCACATTGTTGGAGGAGGTGACCACATTGGTGAAGTCTCAAGCCCTTCAGCTTTCATTTGGTCCCTACAACACATACACACACATGTACATATGTGCACACGCATGTGTGTGCATGCACTTTGCCTCTCTGCTTTCTATCCCCCCTTCTTTGGCCTCAGTTTCGTCATATATAAAAGGAGGGGGTTCAACAAGATGGCCTGTGAGGTCCCTTAAGCCACGTTGCCCCTGGGTTTGCCCCCATCCCTTTGATCTGGATTCTCCTGGTCTTCCTGGGCACTGACACCCAGTGTTTCCTAGACTCTTCCCCCACGTCCCTTCTTAGCTCACCAGTCTCTTTGTAGAGGAGGGTACACTCCTCTGGACTGCCTGCCCAGGGAGGAGAACATGCCAGGGACCCCCCAACAGCTTCTGCCCAGATGGGCAGCCTGGCGCCATGGGGTGGCCTTGTCCCCAGCCCACCCTCATTGAGGGGCCCTCCAAGATCAGGGACTTTGATTTGTCACATCACGTTCAGTTTGGGGAGGCCAAATGAATGAGGAGTGCAGTGGAAGGAGGGCCAGGTATCAGGACCTAGGGCTAAGGACAAAGGAACATGTAGTCCAGGACGTTGGTCTAAGGAACAAAAGTCTAAGAGCACTTTTACTACTTCAACCCTGGTCAGTCTCAGGCAAATCACCCCCCTGGGCCTTAGTTTCTTCCTCTAAAAGGGTCGAATTCTGGTCCAGGGGAAGAAAGGCTAGAAGGTTGAGAGATGGGGGACTCTGGATATGGAACATTCCGTGCACGGATTGATGCGCTCACTTTTCCAGCTGAGTTTTACTTGATTTTTTTCTTCATTACAAGGGAGGATTCATGGCAGGGTGGCGGGGTGGGGAGAATATATTTATTTAGGGGAAATCATTCTGGTTTAAGAAATAAAAGCCGTCAATAAAACGTGTAAAGTAAAATGAGGTGGGCCGACACAGAGAATCTCTTAAAATCCCTTCCAAACTTGACCTCCTCTGATCCTGTGATCTCCCCTCAGCCAGCTGGTAAGAGGAATCCTGGTCCAGCAGAGGCAGCAGTGGGGAATCGGGGGAAGAGAGGCTGGCTTGCCATGGTGGAAAGGGCAGTGACCCTGAGGCAGAGGATCTGGATTCGAATCCTCCCTCTGGCTTACTGCACGACTTTGGATGCTTATTCTTTCTGGGCCACATGAAGTTTCTTCATCTGTCGGGGCTGGACTGAGTAGCCTCAGAGCTTTTGTGGCAAGGTCACTCAGGGTGCTCCCAAGTGTGAGAGGGGCCACGAGGGTGGCTCAGAGAGTCAGTGCCATCATAGGAGATTGGGGACAGAAAGGCTGGGAACTAGCAGGCTTCCTGGAGGAGGTGAGACTTGAATAAACATTTATTGAGCACCAAGTGAATGCAGAACACCGTGCAACTGTGTAGAGGGTTGGGGAAGGTACAGGATGTTTACAGTCAGATGGGCTGTAAGATACAACATGGATAAGGATAATGCAAAAGAAGGAGCGTGATCAATGATTTGAGAAGGTACAAAAATGGGCAACTGAGTCAGAAAGAGCAAAGATTGTGGTCCACAGAGCAGGGATCAGGAAGGCTTCCTGGAGGAGGCAATGTTTGAATTGGACCATAGAGAGACTACAAAGGATACTATTGCAATAGCAAAAGATCAAGCTGAAAGAATGGGCTGGGCAGATGGTGGAGAGGACTTTCTCTAGTCAGTAATAGGGAGCTATAGATGGTTTTGGAGCTGAGAATGATCCCATCTCTGGTGCTTCCTAGCTTGTGTGACCTTAGGCAGATCACTTGCCTTTTCTTGGCCTCAGTTTCCTCACCTGTAAAATGAGGCGGTTGGACTCCATGGCCTCTGGGGTCCCTTTAAGCCTCTAAACTGGCCAGAGGGTGGTGAGGAGACCACTGCTGGAGTCCAAGTGGCAAGGCCTGGATGAGGGCAGTGCCAGTGATGCCAGGAGAGAGCAGATGAAGGAGGAACCGGACAGAGAATGGTGGTGGGCAAGATCTCCCATTTCAGAATACCCAGCTCCCATCATCCCCCAAGGCAGCTCAGGCAGATGTTGACACTTGGCACAATGGCATTTCCTGAGTCACTGACCAAGGCAGGCAGGCAGAGAAAGAGCCCGCCTGGCCCAGACATTCCATCTCCAGGTAGCAGAGATGGCCTGATCTCCCATCTCTTTCTGGCTCAAAGCCCGGCTTCTCTCCTGCCCCAGGCTGATGGAGGAGGGCTTTGTGTTGAAGGCTGGAGGCTGGCAGGGCTTGGTGTTGGAGCAGGGAGGGGCACTTTCAGGGATCCAAGGCAATGGCTTCCTCAGAGACCTCAGCTGAACAGCCCCAGGGTGAGGAACCAGAGTCTGGGAGCCGGTGGACGCAGGTAGCACCGGTCACCAGGGATGGGGTCCCCCAGGAGAAGGGTGGCAAAGGAAAGTTGGGGGAAAGAGGGACATGGAAAATATCCCTATGGGGAGCCCCCTTCCCCCCCTTCCCCCATCCAGCCCCCTAGAGATCCCAGGACTCACTGTTCTTTTCCATCCTGAATTTCCACTACTCAGCAAATGAGGGCATGGGGTTTTCCCATAGAGGTGTGTAAACACAGATGTGCGCATGCACACACACACACACATCCATGTACACATTTCATAGAGTAATAGATGTGTAGCTAGAAGGGGCCTTGGAGACCACTTCCCTCATTTTATATAGGAGGAAACTGAGGGGGGAATGATTTGCCAAGGTCACACATGGGCATTAAGTGCAGAATTAGGATTAGAACTCAGGTCCTTTGTCTTTAAAGTCAGGTCTCTCTCCAACAGACCTTGAGTCTTCTTCCTACTTAGAGAAACACACATACACACATTCCCAGATGGAGAGAGAGACAGACAGAGAGACAGAGAGAGGAGAGAGACAGAGAGAGATAGAGGAGAGAGAGAGACAGAGAAAGACAGACAGAGAGAGAGAGAATGAGAGAGAGAGGAGAGAGGAGAAGAGAGAGGAGAGAAAAAAGAGAGGAGAGAGAAGACAGAAAAGAGAGGAGAAAGAGAGGGGGGGAGAGAGAGAGAGAGAGAGAGAGAGAGAATGAGAGACAGAGGAGAGAGAAGAGAGAAGAGAGAGGAGAAAGAGAGAGAGGGAGAGGGAGGAAGGGAGAGAAAGAGGAGAGAGAGAGAGAGAGAGAGAGAGCGTGGCCAGCTACACAGATGCACTCACGAGCATCGACAGACAGAGTCACAGATGTACACACTCTTCTGGCCATGCAAGGATGCCTACCCATACATTCACAGACAGACCCCCAACCCCATACGCACACACCACTTATGCCTTCTTTCTTATTGTCCTGATGTACAGATACCCCTCCCCCAAGTGCCTGAGGCAGGGTAAGCCTTTCTCAGGCTTGCCTAGGGCAGCCCCCAGAGACTCCCAACGTGGAAAGGAAAGTAGGCCAAAGGCCAGATGAAATAAGGGGTCTCCCCTGTCCCCCTGCCCTCAACTCCATGCGGCTGGGTCTTGGGGGCGGATCATTCCTAGCAGAGCATCCAGCTTGGTCCTAAGGCAGGGGGATGGAGGGAAAGGCCTGGCTCCCTTCCAGGCCACAGCTATGTGCCTTCTCTGCTCTGGGACGTGAGAATGGAACAAGCAGCTTGGGGATTCCCGGGCAGGTGGGCTGGCACAAACTCCCAGGCCCCAAGAAAGCCAAAATGCAATGAGTTTGCTTTGCCCGGGGGCAGAGGGAGGGGCGGAGACTCTGGATGTGGTGTCAGGAGAGGCCTGGGCTGAGGTCCCGGCTCTGCCCCTTACTTTCTGGGGGACAAGTCATTCGGACCCTGGCATTCCTGTCCGTTAAATGAGGGGGTTGAAGCAGGTTATGTCTAAGGATATTTGGCCCAGGCATCACGGTAGGAAGCAGCCTGGTTATTGCGGAGGGATCAGGGTGTTTTAAATTTAAACAAATGAGCCCTGTCATTAATCTCCTGCTCCCCTTAATCAAGAGGTAGGGAACAGGGATGACGGTATTCCTGCTGACTGAAGAGGGGAGGGCTAGGATGGAGAGGAGGTGATCCCTCTCAGGGGCCCAGGAGATGGATGGGAGCTGATTCACCCTGTGTCCCCCTTCCCATGTCCCCAAATCCGATTGGGGGTGGGGGGCAAGCAGATGATGAATGGGCTGCCCAAGCTAATGCAATCGAGGGTGGTGGGGCCATAGGGAGGGGGCTCTCCCTGATGGATGGTCCTCACGAGGGCTCATTGCATTAGACACCTCCCTAACCCAATCAGCAGGGCCGTTAACATCGATGGTTGCAGCCCCCTAATCACTAAAGCGGGATGGGGGCCAGGAAGATTGAGGGGAGTGTCAGGGGTACCCAGACCCCTTGAGGTAGGAGAGTGACAGAAAAAAGAAGGAGAATTTCATGCTAAGGATTGGAATATGATAAGGTGAACGCTAGAAAATCTCAGAATATTGGTGTTGAAGAGGACCTTAGACACAGGCTAGTCTGATCGCCTCATGCTACAGAGGAGTGAACTGAGGCTTACATGGAGTAGTAGGTTAGCCAGACTAGGATATGGCAGAGCTGGGCAGCAGCTCGAATCCAGGTATTCTGTATCCTCATTAAACAGACAATATTTAAATAGACAATAGTTTGGGGTATCCTGCATCCTCATTAAATATACTATATTTAAATAGACAATAGTTTGGGGTATCCTGCATCCTCATTAAATATACTATATTTAAATAGACAATAGTTTGGGGTATCCTGCATCCTCATTAAATATTCAATATTAAATAGACAATATTTTCACCATACAATAGACTTTCTCTAGGCTGAGACTTGGATTTTTGCCATCCCTCCCTCTGCTCACCCTTTGTCCCTGGAACCCCAAACTGGGATTCACCCCAGGGCAGAGTTGTCCTACCTTGTTGATTAGAGGATGGGGTAAGCCCTCTATACCTAGCCAGCCTCAGGCCATTCTCCATTCCATCCAGATATGCAGCAGGACATCAGGGCTTGGCCAGTTTGGGCATCTTGCCATCTGCCCTAAAGGTACATGAGTCAAGTTGAATCAAGTCAACAAGCATTTATTAAGCACCTACTGTATGCCAGGCACTGAGCTAACTATACAATACAAAGAAAAGGCAAAAAACCCAGTCCCTGCTCACAGTCTAATGGAGTTCTCTCATCCACACCCCTAAATGCTTTCCATCAGTTGCTCAGGGAACAATCCAGTCAACATTACCACTGTTCTGACAAACCATTACCTTACATCTTTTATTCAAAATGTCTGATAGTGAGTATTAGCCTGCCCAGACCAGAGCCTCCCTTCCTGGCCACCACTCCCCAGTGCCGAGTCAACTCCACACCTCACCTCCTCTCTTGTTACTGTGGAGCCTCACTGTTTTTAATCCACTCCCTTTCTATTTGACCTTTCCTTCTCATGCGCCATCTATTTTCTGCTAGCTATGAGAACTTGGCTTCCCTCAGAAGACCACAATGATCCCCTTTTCAGGGCTGGGGGTACCTTCTCAGTGGGTACCCCCCCGACTCCCAAACCAACATATTGAGTCCTGGCATCCTTCTTGCTCCTTACTTATAGGCTCTTCCTCCACTCCCATTACTCATCAACCACTCAGGATACTTCAGTCCGTCTGTCTGCCTATCTGTCCATCCATACTTCTATATCCATCCACCCATCTATCTACCTGTCTGTCCATCCATCCATCCATTCATCCACCCATATATGTCTGTCCATCCATCCATCCATCCATCCATCCATCCATCCCCCCATCTATCTACCTGTCTGTCCATCTATACATCCATCCATCCACCCATCTACCTGTCTGTCCATCCATCCATCCATCCATCCACCCATCTATCTACCTGTCTGTCCACCCATCCATCCATCCATCCATCCATCCATCCATCCACCCATCTATCTACCTGTCTGTCCATCTATCCATCCATCCATCCATTCATCCATCCATCCATCCATCCACCCATCTATCTACCTGTCTGTCCATCCATCCATCCATCCATCCACCCATCTATCTACCTGTCTGTCCACCTCTCCATCCATCCATCCATCTATCTATTCATCCACTGATCTATTTATCCATTGGTTTGGTCATTTCAGTCATGTCCAACTCTTTCTGACCCCATTTGGGGTTTTCTTGGCAAAGATACCTGGAGTGGTTTGCCATTTCTTTCTCCAGCTCATTTTACAGATGAGACAAACAGGGTTAAGTCACTTGCCCAGGGGCACACAGTTAGTATCTGAGGCCAGATTTGAACTCATGAAGATGAGTCTTCCTGATTCTAGGACCAGTGTTCTATCTACTGTGCCACCTATGTGCCCTATCTACCCATCCATCCAAGGATCTACCCATCCATCCATGTATCTATCCATCCATCCACCCATCCATCTATTGATCTACCTATCTATCATCCTATGTAGACCCTGGTAACTGCTCTCTGCTGCCCAATCCCCCCAATTCTTTCTAGAAGTTCAGGGCCCAGCTCAAAGAATTTCTCTCTGCCTCAAACCCTGCCTGGGTACTTCCACTCACCAGCCTTTGTCTCTGTTTCTCGCCCTCATGCCTGTGAACTGCACCTCCACTCTATCTGCTCTTGTCCTCCCCATCCTTGGCATGGCCCACCTTCCCAATCCACTCCTCTGAAGGTCGTGGACCTGGTCATCATTCCTCCTCCAAACCACTGGCCTTCTTCTCTCCTCTCCCTACACCCTCTGTGCTTTCCCAGCCAGCCCCTGCTCTGGCCTCACTTACCTCTCTTTCAAATCTTAGCCTTTTCACTTAACTAGTTTAGTTTGACACCATCCTTAGCCTTTGAATTCCTTGTCCCCTTGTCTCCACTCAGGTTTTTCCAGACCTCCTCTCACCATCCACTTTTTCCACTCTTGCTCTTAGCATCTATCCTAGCAGAATGTAAACTCCTGAAGGGAAGGATTGTCTCACTTTTATATGGTAATCCTCAGTCCCTGGCACAGTGTTGGGCATACAGCGGGTACTCAATAAATGATTATCGTTTCATTGATTGACCAAACACCTAAAGGAGAAACCAAGTGGCTAGGGAGGGACCACAGGATCTGGGTTTGAATCTTAATTCTTCCATTTACAATGTGTGAATGTGGGCAAATCAGGGAACCCCGATAGGTTACCCATCAGCCTCAGCTTCCTCATCTGTAAGATGAAGGGCTGTTCTAGAAGGCCGCTCAGATCTCTTCCAGCTATCAGTGGATGATCGGATGACATGGGACCAGAGAGGAAGGCTGACTGCCTCCTTCTGAGGCTGAGAACTCACGATGAGGCCAATGCTGAGACCTCGCCTCTGGAGGCAGGAAGGAAACGGGCCAAGAGGGTCTCTACTCTCGGGTCTGTCCTGGCAGAGAACAGACAAGAGCCTCATTTCCCAAGCCCCGGGCAATGGGATCAGGAGCCCCTGGGAGCTGGGAGGAAGCCAGGGAGACGAGTCCAGGAGGAGAGTTGGACTGGATCCAGAGTCAGGCCTCAAACCATATCAGAGTTTCTCTGAGATGCTGCTGAAAAGCCCCGTAGAGCATGGTGTATCCAATGACAGTCTCCATGCCAGGAAATCTCAGGCAGTGCCATTGTGGGGGCATTTGGGCTCTATCGCCCGAGTCACTGAGGCACAGCCTAGAGCCCCACAGGTCGGCCCCTGACTCTACCAGCCGCCAACGCCTGGATCACCCCAGCGGGTCACAGGGGGCTGAGTCTAGCCAAGGCAGGACTCACCGCTCCCCTTCCTCCAGATGCCGAGACCAGACTGGCTGTGTAGCCTCTGAAGGGCCTGCACTGCCATCCTCTGGTCCACCATGGCCTCCAGTGCCTGGTCCACACTCTCCTCCCAAGTCCTCAGTGCCAGCCTGGCCTCCTCTCCCTGAAGATGACCTCACCTTCACCTTTGCTGAGATGAAAGCCGTCCTTCCTCTTCCTTTGTCTTTACCTCCAAACCTTTCTCAGTCCACACCCTCCTCTCCACCTCCAATTCCCTTTGGAGACACACCCACCCTCCCTTCTTTCCCTCCAATTTAGAGGGTGAGGTGCCTTGCTCTCTGCCAAGGCTAATCCCTTCACCTGTGCCCTGGATCTGGCCCTGGCTCCTTCCACCATGCCCTCTCACGCCTCCCTCTCTTCTGCCTACAAACATTCCTAGAGGAGGCAGCAAGGTGCAGAGGGAAGAGAGCTGTGTTGGAACTCCAAGGACACGAGTTCAAATTCTGCCACCTGTGTGATCATGGGCAAGTCGCAGCACTTTGTCTCCTGGCTCAGACCCATCGGCCCATGGCGTCAGCTAGCCTAAAACAAAAAACGTTTCCTTGATGTTGCCCTTTCTTCAGACTGTCTTTCTCTCCTCTCTTTCATAGCCTCTCTTCTAGGAAAGTCACCTGCTTCCTTAAGTGCCGGGAGCTGTCATCCCCAGCAATGACCCGCCGCACCTTTTTCCCTTGTCCTCCCAGAGCTCTCTGCTGCCTCTCAGACCATAGGTGTAGACACACCAAATTTTCTTCTCTGTTATCCTAGTTGTTCTCTTTCTGGGCAGCTCCTCTTCTGCCTTCTTCGATGATTGCATTTCCTCTTTTCTTCCCTCAAAGTCCTGCCCTCCCCACCCTGACATTCTCCCTTTCTTCTTTTTAAAAATTGCATTTAATATTTAATCAAAGTCTTCTGGTTTTACATCATCTTCATTTTTGCCTGCATCCCTCCCTGTCTCCCTACCAGTGAATCATCCTTTGTAACAAAGAATTAAAAAAAAAAAAAACTTTGGCAAAACTGAACAATATTATCAGCTGAGTTTAACTGCACATGCAGGGTCTGCAC
>NW_020952984.1:8813-15175 GCF_900497805.2 Vombatus ursinus | reverse complement strand
CAGAGCTGGGGGGGGCCCTTAGAACAGAGGATGTCAGAACTGGGAGAGGCCTGAGACCAGGGGATGGCAGAGGTAGGGAGGACCTTAGAACAGGGGATGTCAGAACTGGGGGGGCCTTAGAACAGGGAATGGCAGAGCTGGGAGAGGCCTGAGAACAGGGGATGGCAGAACTGGGGGGGCCTTAGAACAGGGGATGTCAGACCTGGGAAAGGCCTGAGAACAGGGGATGGCAGAGCTGGGGGCGGGGCTGGTCCTTAGTGATCATCTTGTCCAACTCTCACTGCACAGAGGAGAAAACTGCAGAGGCAGGTGCCTTGTCATGGGTCCCATGGCCGGGCCCAGCAGAGCTGAGGAGTCTGCCTTCCTGCCCATCCTGAATCCTAGGCCAGCATCCAAAAGTACCGCTGTCCAGCTCCTCTCCCCTCACTAGGCTCTTTCCTTCTCTTCCCTCTGCTTCCAGACAGGTTTGAAGGTGTTCCTGTGCCCCAGAAAAGGCATCAGGACCAAAGGTACCCATGGGAGGGACAGGGCATCCTACGTTATCCCCAAACCCGTAGGACAGTCACTGTGGCTCCCCTGATGGGTCCGGCCTGCCCCCAGCTGCCAGACTTCTCCTTCAGACCTTGCTCTTCACACACCACTCTCCCGCTAGTTATCCTATGTGTAGGACCAGGCTGGGAGGTCTCTGTTCAGCCATCAAGGCTCTACCTCGAACTCACACATATCCCCGCTCTGGCCAAACTGATCTCCAGGGCTCCCACAGATTCGTGTTCATGCTGTGGCCCCCTCCAGCATTGCCTCCCCCCACGTTCTGGGAATAACCTTTTCCTTTCCCATGTGTTGTTGTTCAGTCATTTCAGTTGTGTCCAACTTTTTGTGACCCCACTTGGAGTTTTCTTGGCCAACACACCGGAGTGGTTTGCCATTTCCTTCTCCAGCTCATTTTACAGATGAGGAAACTGAGGCAAACAGGGTGAAGTGACTTGCCCAGGGTCACACAGCTAGTAAGTGTCTGAGGTTGGTTTTGAACTCAGGAAGATGAGTCTTCCTGACTTCAGGTCCAGTGTTCTATGCACTATGGCGCCCCCCAGTTGCCCATTTATCTGGGTGCTATTTGTGCTTTAAGGCCCAGTTCAAAGTCCACCTCCTCCAGGAAGTCTTCCCTGACCTCTCTCAGAGCCTGGAGCTGTCCAGATCATTTACTTCACCTTCATGACAATATCCTGCCATGGCCTTTCTGTTTAGTTATCTCTCCACACACACATCCGTCACAGTTGCTCCACTAGACTTTCAGCACTTTGGGGACAGGGACCTATCCTATATTTACAGACTGGACAAGCTGGGCGAGTCTTAGAAGTTTGAAGACTGGGAACCATTCATTGGTTGGGGCAAATGTTGCCCAATGCACATCCAACCTAAAGGTTGGGACCCCCACCTCTAAACCCTGGCTATGGATTCTTCTTTCCCAGATTAAAAAGCACTCGGTTTGCTCCATGGCTGAAGCCTCTGACCCAAGTCCAAAAATCTGCCATTTGTGACAGACGATTCCTCTCTGCAAAGCCAAAACATGTGAAGTCTTTGAACCTCAGCCCTCCTCTCCTTCCTGGCCACAGGTGCTGGCAGACCCTCCCAGCCCCTCACCTGCAGCATCCCTCCTCGGCCCCAAGCCCTTGGAGACCCCTTCCCTCCAAAGGTGTCCAGAGCCACAACACTGCGTAGCTGAGCCCTGAGACAAGGAGGTGCCTGAGGCCAGAGAGCCGAAACCTTCCAAAGTCTGAGTTACAGCAGGGGCTGGCCGGCCGGAGAAGGCGCTGGAAGGGCTGTAGACTGGACAGAGAAGATTGGACGGATAAGGGACTCACAGGGGAGCATGGTCCTTTACCATATCCTTCCCACACAATGGGTGCTTAATCAATGTGTATTTACAGCTGACTCCATGGGAAGACCTTGCCCACTGGGTTCCGTTGCCAGCCTCTTGGTGTCAATGTTCTCTTGTGCCTGGGGTCTCTCTCCCTTTCCCCCTCTGCCCCACAGGCCTAGCTCCTTGGGCTTGGATATTACTGAGGGCTGATTGCTGATAATATTTGTGACGTGCTTACAAGTGCCTGGTATCACAGTAGGCACTTAATAGATACCTGGAGATCCGGGAAGGTGCGACTGAGAGTGTGCCAGCAGGGAACGAGCAGGTTAAGGCTAAGTGAGCTTTGGCAACACTGTCAACTGGCTGTTTCTACAGATTGACCCTTCCCCCTTTCAAAGACTGAACACAGAAGTGGGGAGGGGGCAGTTCTCAATGGGGGTTACTGGGATTAAGGCAGAGGGTTAATCTACTTTCTGGCTTGAGTTTTTTTTTTTTATTATACTATTTTATGGAAATGCTTGTTTTATCCACAAATGAAAAACAAATGATTTTTTTTTTAAAAAGGAGTAAGGGGTACCTTGGTCGTGGGCTGGGGACAAAGACAGGGGGAACCCTCCCCGGCATCTGACCCCAGGGAGGGGGCCAGAAGAGCTGCCACCTTCTGTCCTCATCTGCCAGTCAGCCTTAAATAGAGCCCCAGCTCTGTGTGGGGAGTGGGGGCCCCTCAGGGGAGAGCTCCGTCACCCTCCCAGTCACCCAGCTTCACCAAGTCAGTCACCGTCCATACTTTTCTCTCCCTCACCCTTCAAATCCATCAAGTTGCCAAATCCTGTTGACTTCCCCTGCACATCCACCTGTCCACTCCCATAGCCATGACTCTGGGCCAGGCCCTCATCACCTCTCTTCTGGACCACGACAGCAACCTTTTCACTCTGGGTTCCCCGCTCCGCTCTAGCTGCTAAATTAACCTTCCTATCATGCAGGTCTGATCTTGGCTCCCCTGACCAAGACTCCCTTTGCTTCCAGGATCAAATGGGACTCCTTCTGTCTGGCACTGAAGCCTTTCACACTCGGGCTCTGACCTGGCTCCTCTCCCAGCTGCACCCCTACCTTTCAGCCAAACTGGCCTCTTGCTGTTTCTAGTACCCAACATCCCATCTCCGCCCTCCAGTCCTCGTCAACCCCACAGCAGAATTCTCGGCTTCCTTCAAACTTCTCCTCTAGTGTGAACTACCAAAGGAAGCCTGTCCTGACCCCCTTAGCTGCTAGTACCCCCTCCTTCGGAAATGGCTTTGTATGGACATTATATCACAAATGTAAGCTTCCTGAAGGCAGGGACCCATTTTCTTGGGCTTTGTATCTAAGCTTGTAACCCCAGCTTCAAGCCTGGAGCATGTGCATAAGACTCCCTTTAATGGTGGAGAGGATGATGACTTGGAGAAGGCAGGTGTGCGTGGGTGTGTGTGTGTGGGGGGGGGTAGTGACTCCTCCCACAGGCAGCATCCCTGTGCCATCAGTGGAGAGAGTGATGGGCCTGGAGTCAGGAAGATCAGAGATTCAATCCAATCTAGCTGGGTGTTCCCGGGGAAGTCACTTAACCTCTGTTTGCCTTAGTCTCTTCCCCTGTAAAATGGGGATAATAATAGCATCTACTTTGCAGGGTTCTTGTGAAATCAAATGAGATGATATTTATAAAGTGGTTTCCACAGTGCCTGGCACATAAGAAGTACTACGTAAATGCTTGCTAGGATTACTATTATCATTCTCTCCATGAATGAAATTAATGAAAATTTGCATTTATGCAAATGTTCTATGCTTGAAGGCAGGTTTTTAGATGCCTCATGAATGTTTGCTGAATGAATGAATGAATGAATGAATGCCGTCAGGGACCTCCGATTGCTTTGAGAGCCTCAGATTTGGGGGTAGACCCAGCCTGTAGGGAGGCACATGGCCAAAAGGCAGTCTTCATCCTTGGGGAGCTCTGCAGTGATGAGGAAAGACAGAAAAACCAGCCGAGCCTTTTCTAGTGAGGACGTCCTGTGTCCAGAGGGATGCCAAGTACTGGTAGGAAGACAAAGGAGACCCTCATGGTCCTCACCCTCAGGAGTTTATGGCGTAGCTTGGCAGACCTAGGGAGCAGCTATCCCAAGATTAGATGCCACACTGTGTGACACACAATAATTGCTTCTAAAAACCACAAAATCATAGAATGGTGGAGATGGAAGAAGGGATCTTCATGCTCATACCCCCATTTTACAGATGAGGAAGCTGAGACCTTAAGTAATCAGGGAATACTTCATGGAGGAGGCCAACGCTGAGCCAGGCCATAAAGGATGACTAGTTTTGCCTGACTTACTCAACTCTCATCCTCCAGGAATGCCCATCTGGCTGCCTCACTCTCCAGTTATCCCCTTCAGTACCTAGCACAGGGCTCTGCACACAGTAGGTGCCCAATTGATGCATATTGAGTGAATGTTTTCTTATTTCTTTTTTCCTGTATTTTCATTCAGGATACTCCCGAATGAAGGCGATTCTCTTCTGAATTGGAAAGGCTGAATTGCCAAGATGCACAGGGACAAAGAGAAGCAGCCTGAATGTTGTTCAGTCTACTTGAGTCGTGTCTGACTGTTCGTGACCCCATTTGGGGTTTTCTTGGCCAAGATACTGGAGTGGTTGGCTATTTCCCTCCCCAGCTCATTTTACAGATGAGGAAACTGAGGCAAACAGGGTTAAGGGACTTGCCCAGGATCACACAGCTGGGATTGGACCTCAGTCCTTCCTGACCCCAGGCCCAAACAAACAAAGCAGGCAAACAAATGCTGAATCGGCAGTGGGATTCAAATCCTTACAGTTACACTACCGGTATGACTTCAGGCAGATCGCTTCCTCCATCTGGGCCTCAGTTTCCTCACCTGCAGAGTGAGGGGGTTGAAGACATCTCATTCAGCTCTAAGACACACAAGCGCCCAGCTTTAGGTCTTAGCCCCTCCTGGCCTAGAGCTTTCCTAGCCCTGACGTGATGTGGTTCTGCCTGGCTTCCTTATTTCCTCCTCTTCCCTTGTTAAGAGGGGATGCCCTGTTCTCCCTTCTTCCTCCCATTCCCCTCTCCTGCCTCTCCCAAGTCCAGCCAAATACTCTGATAGCCAGCGACTTCACTAGCCACCTGGGGACCCCACCTGACCACTCCCCTCCCTCCTTCTGTGGCATCTCCCTCCCCCCTCCATCCCCTCCCATTAGCATGGCTCATGACGGGCTTGGAGTTTTGGCCAAGCCACCCCGGCCAGCGCCACTTCTGAGGCCAGGGACCAAATTTCAGCACTCTGTCTCAGTGCCCAGAACTGGCATCTCATCTGGTTAATTTAGACAGTGGGCCCGCTGCGGGGTGGGGGGGAGGTCTAACCCCATCAGTGTTTAAATAACAAGCATCAGAGAAAGAAAAGCCATCCGCCCAGCTTAACCTGAGCCGGGTAACTGAGAGGGCCAGGCGCTGTGGGAAGGACAAGAGGAAGGCCAATTACCCTCAGATGCTAAGGTAAAAGTTGAAGATTACGAGACCATTTACAGGAAGAAATAGACCCGTCATTGAACCCGGAGAATGGGAGGATTGTTTGGGGCTAGAAATGCATCTCCGCGTTTAGATTCCTTTCGGGAAAGAAAGATCCTGATCTGGGCCTGAGGGTTCTATCAGCGCAGTCCCAGATGGCTCTTTGGGGGAAGGAGAGAGCCCTCACCCTCCCAGGGAGGCTGATGCCCCGTCCCCGGGCAGGGGAACAGGAGGCCCCCCCCCCATTACCATCACAACGGGCTGAGCCCCACTGATGTCCCAGACCCCACAAAGACAGCTGGGCTTTTAGTGAGTGCAGGACAAACAGAAGAGTAACCCTAACCCTGCAGCCGATGGAAACAGATAGAGGGGGGATAGCTCCCACACAATGTCCCTCACCCCCCTCACTTCTCTCCTTCCTGTGCTTCCTCAAGGGCCTTTGTCCACCGCTCCCTTGGGACGCCTGCCTTTCTCTCGCTCCCCAGGAAACACTGCCCATGACAGTCAAACCAGGATCTCTGAAAAGGTTCTGGCTCTCAGTCTTTGGCTCTCCCCCCACCTCTGGCTCCCACGATCCGGGCGGTGAGCGAGTGAGGCCCAGCTGTGGGGTAGGGAGGAGGGGCTCATCCCTCTGGGACTCTGGGGATTCCTCATTGCCATTCAAATGACTGAAGGCCTTGCCCCCTGCCGGAAGGCCGACATGAACACGGGTTATCTCCCAGGGTTCCGGGGATCAAAGCTCCCAGGGGCCATTGTCTCCAGCAGTCGGAAGCAACATAATAGCAGGTCCATTCTCGTTGTGCCTCTGCTCCAGGGTTGTCCCGAATGGGCTGAGGATGGGCAGGAAGAAGAGGAGGACCCAACTCACAATCCTGGCCCTCTCTGGGGCTGCCTTCTGGCACAAGCAGTAATGTCAGGCTGCTGGGGGGAGGTTGCTGGCGGGGGGGGGGGGGGGGG
>NW_020952984.1:0-8713 GCF_900497805.2 Vombatus ursinus | reverse complement strand
GGGGGGGAGGTTAATGGCGGGGAGGCTGATGGGTCAGTCTGAAGAAAAGCTCTGGAGCATGGAGTCCTCCAGCCTTAGCTGAACCTTTGAGGAAGTGCAGAAAGGAGGCCAGGGATGTTTGGGGGAGGCTGATGGGGGGGAGGGTGATGGGGGGGAGGACGATGGGGAGGAGGCTGAGGGAGGGGAGGTTAATGGGAAGGGGCTGATTGGGGGAGACTGATGGGGGGAGGTTAATGGGGGGGAGGCTGATGGGTCAGTCTGAAGAAAAGCTCTGGTGTATGGAGTCCTCCAGCCTTAGCTGAACCTTTGAGGAAGTGCAGGAAGGAGGCCAGGGATGTCTGGGGGAGGCTAGCCCTCTCTCTATTCCGATCACCTGAGGGTTGGGTCACTCTGCTCTGCCCACCAGCTTTTCTTCAAAAAGAGAGCCCGGTACTTTTACAAAGGGTCAGAATTGGAGAGTGGGAGGAGTCCTTAGCAGCGCCCCACACTGTGACCTCCCCAACAAGTGGCAGTCCGGCCTCTGACTGAAGACTTCCTGAGTCATCTCTTCTTTGGGCTCGACTCTTTTAAATGGTCCTCCCATCATGGACTCGAGGCCCTTCATCAGCCTAGTGGCCCTCCTCTGGACACTCTAGATTATCAATGTCCTTATCAAAGTAAAAGCACTGAACAGAGATGAGGCCAGACAAGGTTCAGTATTTCCTCCTCTTTTGAGTGGCCCAGATCATGCTGCTGACTCATCTAAATGAGCTTGTGGTCCACTAAAGGCCCCAGATCTTTTTCAGGACAACTGCTATCTCTCCACAGTTCTCCATCTAATATTAGCGAAGTTGATTTTTTATATCCAAGGGCAAGCCTTCACATCTATCCTGACTTTCATCTAGACTTCAGCCTGAGGCATTAGCCTGTCAAGATCTTTTTGTAGGCTAGCTGTCCTCCACGGTCAGCTCCCCTCCTCAGCTGTGAGTCACCAGCATGCTGTCTATGCCTTAATCCGAGTTATTGATAAAGATGACCCGAGTTCAAATTTTGCCTCTTCTGTTTGCTGGTTATTCGGACTTGGTGAAGCCACTTCCTGCTTTGGGCCTCAATTCCTTCTGCCTACAATTAGGAGGCTTAACTAATACATCTCTAAGAGACCTACCTAGCTCTAATCCCTATGATCTCTTAGGAACTGGTTTGAGGGAAAATGAGAAACTCTCCCACCCTGAAGTGCAAATGACTGAGTCCAGCCTACCTCCAACCCAGGTGGAAGAGTAAGTCTGCATTCAACACAGGGAAAGGCTTTAAATGAAAGGGGACCTTTCGTTCCGGCATCAGTCATAAATGGGGCAAGCATTTGGGGGAAGGGCAGGATATAGCCAGGGATAGCCAGGCATTCCCAAAATCAAACCATTCTCCTGGCTGCCTTGAATGAGGCAGGAGAGCTTAGGACCTAAAGGGTTTGCCTCTTTGCTCTCACCAAAGATCTGCTCTGGAGAGCAGATGAAACTATGGCATCTCCCACCTCCATGCCTTTCCACAGGCTGTGCCCTCAGGCTGAAATATTCGCCCTCCTTAGATAACTGCTATGGCACAGAATGAACAAGAGAACAGGCAGAATACAAGCCCAGAATTTCCAAAGTGTGTATAAAGAGGGTGGAGGAGAAGCCAAAAGATTGGCTTATCCACAATGAAGGGGTCTGGGGGGAAAGAGCAGACAGTGGTGGATCAGGCTGGTGAGAGAGGTCAGGGCTTTATTGTTCCGAACATTAAATGTGCTGTCATCGTGCATCTCTTTGGGAGGCGGCAGACACGGACAGTAACAACCTTAGTGGGCAAACTTACCATGCCTTTGCCACCTCTCCATGGAGCTCCTCTTCCTTGGGTCCAGCTCAGTTGAGGAGAGTGAGCTGCACGAGGGGCCCCTCTGATCATGTCTGCCTCCTCACAGACCCTGATTTGGACTTTGGTTTTAATGTGTCAGATGAGGGTAAGTAGCAGGTGCTTCCCCCCCCCAGCCCTGACGATTGCTGCCGAATGGCTAGCACAGTCATGAACATAGTATGCCCTCAAGAAATGCTTGATGTTCATTCAACTAGGTGCCAAGCCCTGGGGACAGAAAGACAAAATAGTTCCTGCCTTCAAGGAGCTTACTTTCTACTGGGGAACAGGAGCAGGGGAGTTTATATCATGCCGGTAAATAAATGCCTATCAAATAATTCGGGGTGACACAAACCAGGGGGATCAGCCAATACCTCATGTCTGAGATGGTACTTAAGCCTAGAAGGGGATTAGGGGTTCTGAGAGGCAGCTGGCGGTGCAGTGGATGTTGTGCCAGGCCTGGGGTTGGGGAGAACTGAGTTCCACTCTGGCCTCAGACACTGACTAGCTATGTGACTCAGAGCAAGTCACTGAAACTGTTTGCCTCAGTTTCCTCATCTGTAAAATGGGAATAAAAGCACCTACCTTCTGGAGTTGTGAGGATCAGATAAGGCATTTGTAAAGGCTTGGCAGTGCCTGGAACATAGTGAGTGACACATAAATACTTGATTGTTTTCCTCCTTCTCCTTTCACCCCCTCTGTTCTCACAGTCCACACCTCTCCTCTCACAGTCTACACTTCTCTGGCATTTCTCCTATATAGCTTCTTTACTTCTTTTTTGCAGCTAAACATTCTGTATATCTAATCAGTCCATATCAGTCTCTCAGACTCATTTCTTCCCAGTCCAATCAATCTCCATACAACTGCCAGAGTCACCGCCATGTTATTTCCCTGGGACTTAATAAGCTCCCCCGGGTTCTTTTTGTCTTTAGGGGAAAAATGCGCTTTTCTGTGGTCAGCTTTTCAAGCCCTTCCCATTTGCTCTGGTCTGTCTTTGCAGCTCCATTCCAATGGCGCTCCCATCCTCGGCCTCTCCAGTTTGGCCAGACTGGTCTTCTGTCTGTCTGTAGAGGTGACATTCCATTTCCTTTCCTCCAGTCTGGAAGGCACGCCCTGCACGCCTGCATCCCCCCAGAATTCCTCTCTTCCTTCATGATTCAGGTCAGTCTCCACTTTCTATGTGAAGTCTTTCCTGGTTTCCCTTGCTGCCGGTACCCTCACTCCCCACTCCCCTCATATTTACTCTCTTTATATTGATCCTGTATAGATTTATCATGCACTTGTCTCCCTTGACAGAACATAAGCTCCTTGAGAGTAGATTGATTTTGCATTTCCAGCATCAAGCACAGTGCCTGGCACATAGTGAGTGCATAATTAATGCTTTTTGATGGAAGACTTTATGCCCTTTGAGGGCAGAGGATGCCACCAGTCAAGACAGTGGGATTTAGTGACAATGGGTTCACGTTCAGCTTTGAACACTTACTGTGACCCCATATATTCCAGCTTCCAACCTTATCATGCCACCAAAGCCACTCTCTTCAAAGTTAATTAATGATCTTAGATGCCATATCCAATGGCCTTTTCTCAGTCTGCATTCACTTTGACCTCTTTGTAGCCTGTGACATAGTTGATCACTCTCCTCCTTGACACTCTCTTCTAAGTTTTTGGGACGTCTTTCTCTCTCCCCCCCCCCACTTCTCTCTCTCTCTCTTCTTTCTCTCCCCCTTCTCTTTCTCTCATCTCTCTCCCTTCTCTTTCTCTCCCCATTCTTTCTTTCTCTCTCCCTTCTCTCTCCCTCTTCCTTCTTTCTCTCTCCCCCATCCCCCTTTCCTGGTTTTTCTTCTACTTCTCTGACTGCTCCTTTTCTGTCTCCTTGGCTGAATCCTCTTACAGATCACCCTCAGGGTTCTCTCCTTGGTCCTCTTCTCAATCCATACCTCTTAACTTGGTGATCTCATTGGTTCCCATGGATTTAATTACCATCTATATGCAGAAGAGTCTCAAATCTTTCCTGCCCCAATCTCTCTGCTCACCTCCAATCTCACATCTCCAACCACTTTTCAGACATCTCCAATTGGATGTCCGGTATACATCTTAAACTCAACATGTCTAAAACCAAATTCATCACCTTTCCTTCTAATCTTTCCCCGTCAACCTTTCTTATGACTGCAGAAGGCAATGCCCTTCTCCTAGTCCCTCAGACTCACAACCTAAGAGTCATCCTGGATTCCTATCTCTAATCTCCCACCCCCATATATTCAATCTTCTAAGCCCTCATCCCCTCATACCTGGAATCTTGTAATAGCACGGTTGGTATTCCTACTGTAAGTGTCTCCCCACTCCAATTTATCTTCCACTCAGCTGTAAATTAATCTTCCTAATGGGTAGATCTGACCATGTTACTCCTTTCCTCACTAAACTCAATAAACTCCAAGTGACTCCCTATAACTTCCAGGATCCAATAGAAAATGCTGTTTGGCATTCAATGCCCTTTATAACCTACTCCCCTACTATCTTTCTAGTGTTACGCCTTAGCCCACTCCACATACTCTTCGATCTAGTGACACTGGCCTCCTCCTGACTGTTCCATATACAGGACGCTCCATCTCTCAGCACCAGCAATCCTCTCTGGCTGCCCCCTCCTCATCTCTGCCTCCTTTGAAGTCCCAACGGACGTTCCATCTTCTGCAGGAAGCCTTCGCTACCTCCTCTTCATTCTAGCACCTCCCTGGTTACTTCCTACTGAGCTTCTTTGTACAAACGTGTTGGCTTATTCCCCACTCCCCCCCACCCATTAGATTATGAGATCCTTGAATAAGGACTGTCTTTTTCTTTTTTTAATCCCTAGCAAAGTGCCTAGCACATAGTAGGCACTTAATGTTTATTGCCTGGCTGCCCTTGGATAATTTTATTTACCTCACCTCTATGGGTCTGTTTCCTCATCACTAAAAGGAGGGTGATAACTCATTTTGTTATTATTATTAATAATTTCTAGGTATTGTTGTCTGGTCATTTCAGTCGTGTCTAACTCTTTGTGGCCCCGTTTGGGGTTTTCTTGGCAAAGATACTGGGTGGTTTGCCATTTCCTTCTCCAGCCCATTTTATAGATGAGGAAAGTGATGCAAATGGGGTGAAGTGACTTGCCCAGGGTCACACAGCTAGGAAGTGTCCTAGGCCAGATCTGAACTCATGAAGATGAATCTTCCTGACTCCAGGCCCTGGCACTCTGTCCACTGAGCCATCCAGCTGTCCACATATACATATACATAGTACTTGGCAAAATGCAAATTGCTAGATAATAACAGCATTTAAATAGTACTTTAAAGTGTTCAAATCACTTCATAGACATTTTCTCATTTAATCCTTGCACATCTCCATGAGGGAGGAGCTATTATTGTCCCCATTTTAGAGGTGAGAAAACTGAGATTAAGAATAAATGACTTACCCAGGGCTACACTGCTAGGGTCTCAGAAAGGATTTGAACCCATGACTTTCCTATACTGGCACCCTATCCACCCTTTCAAGCTCCTACTCTAGACGTACGTCAATGACTATTACTGTCACGTGCTGTCTTCAAATAGAATGCAAGCTTCTTGAGGGTTAAGGACCATCGTTCTTGTATTTGTAGTTCCAGGGTTTAGCACAGTACCTGGCACATAATATATGCTCTATCATGGTGCCCAGTACACAGAGGCTGTAGCTTTACTGCTGCTGCTAAAACTGGGTGTCCCCAGCCTAAGGCAGTGCTCTGCACGCTGCTCTGAGTATCGGGGAAATCCTTGTTGGATTGCGCCCCGTTCACTCCTGCCTGCACTGCACATGGAGGTGACTCCTGGGCTCTCCAGAAGGCCTTCAGGTGCAGCATCGTCTGGCGAGTAGAAGAAGAAGCAGGAAGGGGGTCACGGATCTGGAGCTGGGGGCCTCCGTGGCTACCCCGTCCCCCCCGCCCCTTGTACAGAAGCCCCCGCTCACACAGGGAGGGAGGGGCAGAGCTGGGGTTCCAACCCAAGGTTTCAGACACCACACTGTGAGGATAGATGGAGTGATGGGGCACCCGCCACCTCAGGGATGGCCTGGGGAAATTGGTAGAGGCTTCCCACAAGGAGGCTGACTACCCCACAGGGAAGGAAGGCTCTGGCAACTATCACAGATCCTTGAAGGAAGAATAATGGTGTTTGTAACTAGAGATGAGTAAAATTCCAATCCAGAAGTCAGGGGTCCTTCCCAAGGGTGTACAATGAACCAGGGACACAGAGAGTGTTCTCGGCCCAGGGCTCAACTTCCACGTCAATAAAGTAAGCCCGGGGCCACACGAATTACCCAAGGTCATAGTGACAGTGAGTAGCAAAGCCTGGATTTGAGCCTTGGGTTCCTCCTTTCCTGACATCTTTCCTTGGACCCTCAGTTTGACTGCTACAAACACTGTGTGTGTGTGCCTGTGTGTGTACTGACAAGAACACATGGAGGCTTCATTCTTATTCACAAGCTCACATATCGAGAGTTGGAAGAGACCTCTGAGGTCTTCTAGGTTGAACCCATTTCATGGAGAAAACTGAGACCCAGAGAGGACAAGTGATTTGGCCCAGGTCACACGGCTAGTGGCAGTGACAGGGTGGGAGTCTAAGTCCCTCAGCTCTGAATCTCTCTATCGCACTGCCGTCCAGGTTTAGAATTCGGCATAGCACAGAAGAAGAAATTCTAGAAACCTCAGGGATTTCACACAATGCCCAGTGAACGCAGCTTCCTTCCCAGCAGCCTGGTTTCAGTGAGAGCTCCACTGCTCCCTTCTGTCTACATAGCACATGGATCCCAGAATGCTGGAAGGGCCCACAGGCCCCGTCATTCTACTGAGGAGGTAACCTGGGCCTGCAAAGAGGGGAGTGACTTGGACGAGGTGTGCCAAACCCATCGAGTGTGCTGGTAGTGGACATGGGCCCCACGGGATGAGATGCAAAGAGCCTGGCTGTGAAACTGGGGAGGGGTCAGAAGAGGGTCAGAAGCTTCCTGTGCTGAGGAGGCAGCTGTCCCAAAGTGGAAGGGGTGGGCCTGGGGGGGGGGCCTTTGCCAGGGATGTTTCAGCAGGGGTTCGATTCATGTGTGCATGGGACCCCGTGGCTGCTGAGGTCCCCTGCTGCCAATGCTCAGACTGGGGATCTCCCGTGACCTCCCCCAGGTGGTCCTGGCCTTTCTAGGAGGGGCCATCAGCTCCAATTCCCTCATCTTCCAGATGAAAAAACCGAGGCCCAGGGAAAGCTTTAGGACGGGCCCATGACCCCGCCATGAGTCTGTTGCCGAGCCAGCCCAGAGTTCCACTCTTAACTCCTAGCCCGGAACACTTTCAACTCCCTGCTCTCCGTGGCGTGTATATGTGCATGTGTGTGCATGCCTGTGTATGCAGACGTGTGCATGTATAGGAATGTGCATGCATGTCTGTGCACACACTGGCAGTGCCAAAAAAGGTTCTAAGCCACCAGGAGAGATTCCAGGAAGAGCTCAGAAGGCATGGCCACCACCACTTCTCCATTCCACTGCCCCGAAGTCCCTCCCTCTCTGGCCACTGGGCCCTCTCCTCCCAAGGTGCCTCAGTCTGTTAGCTTGGGAGGTGGAGGCGCCACCCCACCCCCTCGGAGCCCAAGACCAGCGAGTCAGAAAAACAAGACAAAGCCCGGCTGCTCTGTTAAACAGGTACACTGGAGGTCTGGTTTACAAGGCGTTACAAGAGAAATAAAGGAACAAGAAAGAAACATGCGCATTCCTGATATGTTCATCTGTGAACAATCCTGCTGCCAGCTTCGTCAGGATCTCTACTGTCAAGTTGGGAACAACAGAAATGTCCCTTTCAATTGAAAAACAATTTCCTAAGATTCCCCATAAATGTGTGCAAAAAAGGGAAAAAAAAGCCATTTTCACCACATTTGCTTACAAAATGACCCAAAATATAAGAGACAGGAGGGAGCGAGAGAAGGAAAAACGGGAAGGGAGGGAGGGAGGAAGAGGAAGGAAAGGAGGGAGAAAACAAACAAAGGGACAAGAAGGAAAGATATAAAGAAAGAACCTGGAGTGGTCGGGAGCTGAGACGTGAGGGCCGGGGCCAGAGGGAGGCTGGAGGCTGGGTCAGGACAGGCTGCAGGGCACAGAGGCCAGGCACCACCCCCTTCCCTAAAAGGAATCAGCTCCTGGCAGTGGTCATCAGGAACTCCCCAACGTGGGCCTTGGATAGTTCTCATGCCAAGAAAGTCCGTGAGATCTCCCTACTGCAGACTCATCCTGAAGTCGGACCCGTTCTCACGACCAGTCCTCAGGGCTTTTCTTTCTGATAAACCCTACTTCTTTCATTACAGGCAGGAGGAGGGAAGGGGTAAGATCCAGAGACTGGGAATGGAGGGAGAGGAAGGGATGAAAGAGGAATGAGAGAAGACAGGGGATGAGAAGAGGAAAAAGGAGAAGGGAGAAAAGACAGTGGTTCTCACACTGGTTGAGGGAAGGAGGGCGTATTGGACACAGAGCTTTCTGCTGGGAGCAGATGCTGCCCACCTACAGCTGCTCCCATGGCTCCAGCCCTTTGAGGGTTTCTGAAGGGGGAAGCCAAGCTGTCCTGGAGCCAGGCCAGAAGCTGGCCTAAAGCCCTGCCTGTCCCACAGGGGACCTCAGAGGCCTCCTGCGTGGTGTTTGGTTGGGGGAGCCCCCCTTGGCTTTCCATTTGATTGGGATGGAGAGGAACAGCCTTGGGACGAGCACCTTTTATCTGGCATCCTGTACTACAATCCTTGGGACCCAGTCTGGCAATGGCCAAGAACGGTGTGGGGGGGCTGAGGACAACTCCAAGGGCTACATGACTTGTTTCCAGTCA
>NW_020952983.1:15558-26920 GCF_900497805.2 Vombatus ursinus | reverse complement strand
TGTGTGTGTGTGTGTGTGTGTGTGTGTGTGTGTGTGTGTGTGTGTGTTTAAATGTTCAATCAAAGATCTCAGATATCTTTTCTTTTTCCCCTCCCTCTCTCCCGGCAGTAACAGTTTTTGAAAGGACCAAGAGGGCCGTGTGTTTCTACTTGGAGTTTATCGAATTACATTCGGGGACAAAGGACCCAACTACATGTCCTTGAGGGCTTCACAATTGGGGATCCGAGGAGGAGAAAAGCATGACAGAGAAAACCAGAGGCTTTTGTCAGCCCTCAAACCCCTGACAGGAAAGGGAAGGCAGGGATTTGGGCACTTGTCTTGGCCTTGTTTTTGCCCTGCCCCCCAACCCAGGGAGACCCAATGGCTCACCTCACCAGGGACCTGAACTGAAAGAATGTTTATTAAAAACAACAACACTAAAACCCCAAGGCCAGCAATCAGTCCTTTTCAGAATCAGCGTCTTTGGAGCCGATGATGGAATTGCAGCTTCTATAGGCTGGAGACAACTTGAAGACCATGGGGTGGAGGAAGAGCCCCTGACTGGTTAGTGGCACAATCACTTACTGCCTGTGTGACCTTGGAAAGGTCACTTCCCCTTTGTGGGCCTCAATTTATCATCTGTGAAATAAGGGGTCTGGACTAGGTATTCTCAAGGTCCCTTCCCCCTCTGAATCCTATGACCTGGTCCAACTCTTCTGTTTTACATCAGAGGAAACTGAGGCCCAGAGACAAGGGGTGACATACTAAGGTCACAGAGCAACAAATCTCAGACTCACTTCTCCTGACTTCAATGGCCTTCCCAGGCTGCTTCCTCTCCCCGCCCCAGCCCCAGGGTCTGAGAGAAGGTCCCCAAGTTGGGGGTGGCAGAGGGGAACAGGTCATACCTTTCTTCTGCCTCCGACTTGCTGGAGGGACACCTTGGGATCATGCGCTCATGCCTCACCACCAGATCATGGCAGACTGTCCCAGGAGAGGAGAGGCAGCTCCTGGGAGGCTATCCGGCCATGCTGTGGGCCCCTTCCTTCCACCTCAGCACAATCCTTGATGTAGCTCCCTTCTGATGGAGCTTTTGGACTCAGTAGGCACTGAGAGGGCCGGACAAGGCTAGACCAGCTCCATCCCCATGATGGGCAGCAGCTAGGCCAGGATCCACTGGGGGCAGAGGGATTCGGGCAGCTGCTTTAAATGATAATGGGGGCGGGGGCTCGAAACCCGGAAACTTCTGTGCCCTTGAGGCTATAGAATGGTTTACAAACAGCCGCCTGAATGCTGAGCTTTCTCTCCTCCCCTGGGCCAAATCCATGGTGTCCCCTTAAAAAGAGAGAGGCTAGAGGGAGAACACAGAGGGGAGGGGAAATCTGCATGGAGACAACCAGCCGCTCTGCCCAACTTTCTTTTCTGCTTCCTGCAGTCAGAACTCAGGTGGGGGCGTCCAGGGCTCTAGGCAGAGTTATAACTGGGGTGGGGGCATCTGGGGCAGTAGATTCAGGGGGTGCCAACAGCACCATTCTGCAGGAGGGGGGCTTCCTCTCCCTCCTGCCCCAATCCTGGGTGCCCCAGGAGCGAGCTTGGCTGTGGTATTTCAAGTGCCCCCCCACAACACCTTTTGTCCTAGGTGCTGTCTTGTAGGTTTGCCTCTGGGAAGAGCTTCTGGGTCTTCTGATGGGGAGAGCTCTGGGCCTGGTTTGAGAAACATGTTTTGTAAAGATTACATTGCTCTGGATTTGCAGCTATTGTTAGAAGCCCAGAAGGTGCCCTCAGGCTTTGGTGGCTCTCTCTAGACTGGGGGTGGGGGGTGGGGGAGTGTGCGTGTTGAAGAATTGTAATTATTGGGAAGGGAGAGATCGGGGAATGCTTCTGACACTGACCCTTCCTCCAAACCTCTCCTCACTTTTGGGCCTCATCTGATGGGTCCTGCCCACTTACAAGCTGAGTGACCTTGCTTAACCTCTGTCTGCCTCAGTTTCCTCAAATATAAAACAGAGACAATAGTAGCACCTGCCTTGTAGGTTTACTGTGAGGAGAAGAGGAGAGATTTGTAAGGTATCCAGCACATGTACCTGGCACAGAGGAAGCGATCTAGAACCGCCCTTCCACCCTCCCCTCCTCTCCCCTTGCCCAGCATGGGAGGAGGCAGCCTCATTCTGTCATCATTGTTCCCTCTGTCCCATGGTTCCCTGAAAATGTAAACAACTCAGGAAGACAGTGGCCCCACCTTGGCTGGCATTCCTCGTTCAGAGTGTGCATTTTGCTCGATGGGGTGAGAGAGGGAAGGAGCTAGGGGCCTCTGGGGATGGAGGGGAGGGGCGAGGCAAGAGAGAAGCCCCCTCTTCCCCAGAGGCAGGATGGGCAGAATTGGACAAGGAGGGGGCCCTCATGAGGGCAGGGTTAGCAGACAGGCCCACTCTCTGGGGCCTCCAGAAGGTTCAAAGATCCCCAGCAGGAGGGGTCACTGGGACTATGAAGATAAGTCATCTAAGCTGGAACGATCTGTGAACCACATTGTTGGAGGAGGTGACCACATTGGTGAAGTCTCAAGCCCTTCAGCTTTCATTTGGTCCCTACAACACATACACACACATGTACATATGTGCACACGCATGTGTGTGCATGCACTTTGCCTCTCTGCTTTCTATCCCCCCTTCTTTGGCCTCAGTTTCGTCATATATAAAAGGAGGGGGTTCAACAAGATGGCCTGTGAGGTCCCTTAAGCCACGTTGCCCCTGGGTTTGCCCCCATCCCTTTGATCTGGATTCTCCTGGTCTTCCTGGGCACTGACACCCAGTGTTTCCTAGACTCTTCCCCCACGTCCCTTCTTAGCTCACCAGTCTCTTTGTAGAGGAGGGTACACTCCTCTGGACTGCCTGCCCAGGGAGGAGAACATGCCAGGGACCCCCCAACAGCTTCTGCCCAGATGGGCAGCCTGGCGCCATGGGGTGGCCTTGTCCCCAGCCCACCCTCATTGAGGGGCCCTCCAAGATCAGGGACTTTGATTTGTCACATCACGTTCAGTTTGGGGAGGCCAAATGAATGAGGAGTGCAGTGGAAGGAGGGCCAGGTATCAGGACCTAGGGCTAAGGACAAAGGAACATGTAGTCCAGGACGTTGGTCTAAGGAACAAAAGTCTAAGAGCACTTTTACTACTTCAACCCTGGTCAGTCTCAGGCAAATCACCCCCCTGGGCCTTAGTTTCTTCCTCTAAAAGGGTCGAATTCTGGTCCAGGGGAAGAAAGGCTAGAAGGTTGAGAGATGGGGGACTCTGGATATGGAACATTCCGTGCACGGATTGATGCGCTCACTTTTCCAGCTGAGTTTTACTTGATTTTTTTCTTCATTACAAGGGAGGATTCATGGCAGGGTGGCGGGGTGGGGAGAATATATTTATTTAGGGGAAATCATTCTGGTTTAAGAAATAAAAGCCGTCAATAAAACGTGTAAAGTAAAATGAGGTGGGCCGACACAGAGAATCTCTTAAAATCCCTTCCAAACTTGACCTCCTCTGATCCTGTGATCTCCCCTCAGCCAGCTGGTAAGAGGAATCCTGGTCCAGCAGAGGCAGCAGTGGGGAATCGGGGGAAGAGAGGCTGGCTTGCCATGGTGGAAAGGGCAGTGACCCTGAGGCAGAGGATCTGGATTCGAATCCTCCCTCTGGCTTACTGCACGACTTTGGATGCTTATTCTTTCTGGGCCACATGAAGTTTCTTCATCTGTCGGGGCTGGACTGAGTAGCCTCAGAGCTTTTGTGGCAAGGTCACTCAGGGTGCTCCCAAGTGTGAGAGGGGCCACGAGGGTGGCTCAGAGAGTCAGTGCCATCATAGGAGATTGGGGACAGAAAGGCTGGGAACTAGCAGGCTTCCTGGAGGAGGTGAGACTTGAATAAACATTTATTGAGCACCAAGTGAATGCAGAACACCGTGCAACTGTGTAGAGGGTTGGGGAAGGTACAGGATGTTTACAGTCAGATGGGCTGTAAGATACAACATGGATAAGGATAATGCAAAAGAAGGAGCGTGATCAATGATTTGAGAAGGTACAAAAATGGGCAACTGAGTCAGAAAGAGCAAAGATTGTGGTCCACAGAGCAGGGATCAGGAAGGCTTCCTGGAGGAGGCAATGTTTGAATTGGACCATAGAGAGACTACAAAGGATACTATTGCAATAGCAAAAGATCAAGCTGAAAGAATGGGCTGGGCAGATGGTGGAGAGGACTTTCTCTAGTCAGTAATAGGGAGCTATAGATGGTTTTGGAGCTGAGAATGATCCCATCTCTGGTGCTTCCTAGCTTGTGTGACCTTAGGCAGATCACTTGCCTTTTCTTGGCCTCAGTTTCCTCACCTGTAAAATGAGGCGGTTGGACTCCATGGCCTCTGGGGTCCCTTTAAGCCTCTAAACTGGCCAGAGGGTGGTGAGGAGACCACTGCTGGAGTCCAAGTGGCAAGGCCTGGATGAGGGCAGTGCCAGTGATGCCAGGAGAGAGCAGATGAAGGAGGAACCGGACAGAGAATGGTGGTGGGCAAGATCTCCCATTTCAGAATACCCAGCTCCCATCATCCCCCAAGGCAGCTCAGGCAGATGTTGACACTTGGCACAATGGCATTTCCTGAGTCACTGACCAAGGCAGGCAGGCAGAGAAAGAGCCCGCCTGGCCCAGACATTCCATCTCCAGGTAGCAGAGATGGCCTGATCTCCCATCTCTTTCTGGCTCAAAGCCCGGCTTCTCTCCTGCCCCAGGCTGATGGAGGAGGGCTTTGTGTTGAAGGCTGGAGGCTGGCAGGGCTTGGTGTTGGAGCAGGGAGGGGCACTTTCAGGGATCCAAGGCAATGGCTTCCTCAGAGACCTCAGCTGAACAGCCCCAGGGTGAGGAACCAGAGTCTGGGAGCCGGTGGACGCAGGTAGCACCGGTCACCAGGGATGGGGTCCCCCAGGAGAAGGGTGGCAAAGGAAAGTTGGGGGAAAGAGGGACATGGAAAATATCCCTATGGGGAGCCCCCTTCCCCCCCTTCCCCCATCCAGCCCCCTAGAGATCCCAGGACTCACTGTTCTTTTCCATCCTGAATTTCCACTACTCAGCAAATGAGGGCATGGGGTTTTCCCATAGAGGTGTGTAAACACAGATGTGCGCATGCACACACACACACACATCCATGTACACATTTCATAGAGTAATAGATGTGTAGCTAGAAGGGGCCTTGGAGACCACTTCCCTCATTTTATATAGGAGGAAACTGAGGGGGGAATGATTTGCCAAGGTCACACATGGGCATTAAGTGCAGAATTAGGATTAGAACTCAGGTCCTTTGTCTTTAAAGTCAGGTCTCTCTCCAACAGACCTTGAGTCTTCTTCCTACTTAGAGAAACACACATACACACATTCCCAGATGGAGAGAGAGACAGACAGAGAGACAGAGAGAGGAGAGAGACAGAGAGAGATAGAGGAGAGAGAGAGACAGAGAAAGACAGACAGAGAGAGAGAGAATGAGAGAGAGAGGAGAGAGGAGAAGAGAGAGGAGAGAAAAAAGAGAGGAGAGAGAAGACAGAAAAGAGAGGAGAAAGAGAGGGGGGGAGAGAGAGAGAGAGAGAGAGAGAGAGAATGAGAGACAGAGGAGAGAGAAGAGAGAAGAGAGAGGAGAAAGAGAGAGAGGGAGAGGGAGGAAGGGAGAGAAAGAGGAGAGAGAGAGAGAGAGAGAGAGAGCGTGGCCAGCTACACAGATGCACTCACGAGCATCGACAGACAGAGTCACAGATGTACACACTCTTCTGGCCATGCAAGGATGCCTACCCATACATTCACAGACAGACCCCCAACCCCATACGCACACACCACTTATGCCTTCTTTCTTATTGTCCTGATGTACAGATACCCCTCCCCCAAGTGCCTGAGGCAGGGTAAGCCTTTCTCAGGCTTGCCTAGGGCAGCCCCCAGAGACTCCCAACGTGGAAAGGAAAGTAGGCCAAAGGCCAGATGAAATAAGGGGTCTCCCCTGTCCCCCTGCCCTCAACTCCATGCGGCTGGGTCTTGGGGGCGGATCATTCCTAGCAGAGCATCCAGCTTGGTCCTAAGGCAGGGGGATGGAGGGAAAGGCCTGGCTCCCTTCCAGGCCACAGCTATGTGCCTTCTCTGCTCTGGGACGTGAGAATGGAACAAGCAGCTTGGGGATTCCCGGGCAGGTGGGCTGGCACAAACTCCCAGGCCCCAAGAAAGCCAAAATGCAATGAGTTTGCTTTGCCCGGGGGCAGAGGGAGGGGCGGAGACTCTGGATGTGGTGTCAGGAGAGGCCTGGGCTGAGGTCCCGGCTCTGCCCCTTACTTTCTGGGGGACAAGTCATTCGGACCCTGGCATTCCTGTCCGTTAAATGAGGGGGTTGAAGCAGGTTATGTCTAAGGATATTTGGCCCAGGCATCACGGTAGGAAGCAGCCTGGTTATTGCGGAGGGATCAGGGTGTTTTAAATTTAAACAAATGAGCCCTGTCATTAATCTCCTGCTCCCCTTAATCAAGAGGTAGGGAACAGGGATGACGGTATTCCTGCTGACTGAAGAGGGGAGGGCTAGGATGGAGAGGAGGTGATCCCTCTCAGGGGCCCAGGAGATGGATGGGAGCTGATTCACCCTGTGTCCCCCTTCCCATGTCCCCAAATCCGATTGGGGGTGGGGGGCAAGCAGATGATGAATGGGCTGCCCAAGCTAATGCAATCGAGGGTGGTGGGGCCATAGGGAGGGGGCTCTCCCTGATGGATGGTCCTCACGAGGGCTCATTGCATTAGACACCTCCCTAACCCAATCAGCAGGGCCGTTAACATCGATGGTTGCAGCCCCCTAATCACTAAAGCGGGATGGGGGCCAGGAAGATTGAGGGGAGTGTCAGGGGTACCCAGACCCCTTGAGGTAGGAGAGTGACAGAAAAAAGAAGGAGAATTTCATGCTAAGGATTGGAATATGATAAGGTGAACGCTAGAAAATCTCAGAATATTGGTGTTGAAGAGGACCTTAGACACAGGCTAGTCTGATCGCCTCATGCTACAGAGGAGTGAACTGAGGCTTACATGGAGTAGTAGGTTAGCCAGACTAGGATATGGCAGAGCTGGGCAGCAGCTCGAATCCAGGTATTCTGTATCCTCATTAAACAGACAATATTTAAATAGACAATAGTTTGGGGTATCCTGCATCCTCATTAAATATACTATATTTAAATAGACAATAGTTTGGGGTATCCTGCATCCTCATTAAATATACTATATTTAAATAGACAATAGTTTGGGGTATCCTGCATCCTCATTAAATATTCAATATTAAATAGACAATATTTTCACCATACAATAGACTTTCTCTAGGCTGAGACTTGGATTTTTGCCATCCCTCCCTCTGCTCACCCTTTGTCCCTGGAACCCCAAACTGGGATTCACCCCAGGGCAGAGTTGTCCTACCTTGTTGATTAGAGGATGGGGTAAGCCCTCTATACCTAGCCAGCCTCAGGCCATTCTCCATTCCATCCAGATATGCAGCAGGACATCAGGGCTTGGCCAGTTTGGGCATCTTGCCATCTGCCCTAAAGGTACATGAGTCAAGTTGAATCAAGTCAACAAGCATTTATTAAGCACCTACTGTATGCCAGGCACTGAGCTAACTATACAATACAAAGAAAAGGCAAAAAACCCAGTCCCTGCTCACAGTCTAATGGAGTTCTCTCATCCACACCCCTAAATGCTTTCCATCAGTTGCTCAGGGAACAATCCAGTCAACATTACCACTGTTCTGACAAACCATTACCTTACATCTTTTATTCAAAATGTCTGATAGTGAGTATTAGCCTGCCCAGACCAGAGCCTCCCTTCCTGGCCACCACTCCCCAGTGCCGAGTCAACTCCACACCTCACCTCCTCTCTTGTTACTGTGGAGCCTCACTGTTTTTAATCCACTCCCTTTCTATTTGACCTTTCCTTCTCATGCGCCATCTATTTTCTGCTAGCTATGAGAACTTGGCTTCCCTCAGAAGACCACAATGATCCCCTTTTCAGGGCTGGGGGTACCTTCTCAGTGGGTACCCCCCCGACTCCCAAACCAACATATTGAGTCCTGGCATCCTTCTTGCTCCTTACTTATAGGCTCTTCCTCCACTCCCATTACTCATCAACCACTCAGGATACTTCAGTCCGTCTGTCTGCCTATCTGTCCATCCATACTTCTATATCCATCCACCCATCTATCTACCTGTCTGTCCATCCATCCATCCATTCATCCACCCATATATGTCTGTCCATCCATCCATCCATCCATCCATCCATCCATCCCCCCATCTATCTACCTGTCTGTCCATCTATACATCCATCCATCCACCCATCTACCTGTCTGTCCATCCATCCATCCATCCATCCACCCATCTATCTACCTGTCTGTCCACCCATCCATCCATCCATCCATCCATCCATCCATCCACCCATCTATCTACCTGTCTGTCCATCTATCCATCCATCCATCCATTCATCCATCCATCCATCCATCCACCCATCTATCTACCTGTCTGTCCATCCATCCATCCATCCATCCACCCATCTATCTACCTGTCTGTCCACCTCTCCATCCATCCATCCATCTATCTATTCATCCACTGATCTATTTATCCATTGGTTTGGTCATTTCAGTCATGTCCAACTCTTTCTGACCCCATTTGGGGTTTTCTTGGCAAAGATACCTGGAGTGGTTTGCCATTTCTTTCTCCAGCTCATTTTACAGATGAGACAAACAGGGTTAAGTCACTTGCCCAGGGGCACACAGTTAGTATCTGAGGCCAGATTTGAACTCATGAAGATGAGTCTTCCTGATTCTAGGACCAGTGTTCTATCTACTGTGCCACCTATGTGCCCTATCTACCCATCCATCCAAGGATCTACCCATCCATCCATGTATCTATCCATCCATCCACCCATCCATCTATTGATCTACCTATCTATCATCCTATGTAGACCCTGGTAACTGCTCTCTGCTGCCCAATCCCCCCAATTCTTTCTAGAAGTTCAGGGCCCAGCTCAAAGAATTTCTCTCTGCCTCAAACCCTGCCTGGGTACTTCCACTCACCAGCCTTTGTCTCTGTTTCTCGCCCTCATGCCTGTGAACTGCACCTCCACTCTATCTGCTCTTGTCCTCCCCATCCTTGGCATGGCCCACCTTCCCAATCCACTCCTCTGAAGGTCGTGGACCTGGTCATCATTCCTCCTCCAAACCACTGGCCTTCTTCTCTCCTCTCCCTACACCCTCTGTGCTTTCCCAGCCAGCCCCTGCTCTGGCCTCACTTACCTCTCTTTCAAATCTTAGCCTTTTCACTTAACTAGTTTAGTTTGACACCATCCTTAGCCTTTGAATTCCTTGTCCCCTTGTCTCCACTCAGGTTTTTCCAGACCTCCTCTCACCATCCACTTTTTCCACTCTTGCTCTTAGCATCTATCCTAGCAGAATGTAAACTCCTGAAGGGAAGGATTGTCTCACTTTTATATGGTAATCCTCAGTCCCTGGCACAGTGTTGGGCATACAGCGGGTACTCAATAAATGATTATCGTTTCATTGATTGACCAAACACCTAAAGGAGAAACCAAGTGGCTAGGGAGGGACCACAGGATCTGGGTTTGAATCTTAATTCTTCCATTTACAATGTGTGAATGTGGGCAAATCAGGGAACCCCGATAGGTTACCCATCAGCCTCAGCTTCCTCATCTGTAAGATGAAGGGCTGTTCTAGAAGGCCGCTCAGATCTCTTCCAGCTATCAGTGGATGATCGGATGACATGGGACCAGAGAGGAAGGCTGACTGCCTCCTTCTGAGGCTGAGAACTCACGATGAGGCCAATGCTGAGACCTCGCCTCTGGAGGCAGGAAGGAAACGGGCCAAGAGGGTCTCTACTCTCGGGTCTGTCCTGGCAGAGAACAGACAAGAGCCTCATTTCCCAAGCCCCGGGCAATGGGATCAGGAGCCCCTGGGAGCTGGGAGGAAGCCAGGGAGACGAGTCCAGGAGGAGAGTTGGACTGGATCCAGAGTCAGGCCTCAAACCATATCAGAGTTTCTCTGAGATGCTGCTGAAAAGCCCCGTAGAGCATGGTGTATCCAATGACAGTCTCCATGCCAGGAAATCTCAGGCAGTGCCATTGTGGGGGCATTTGGGCTCTATCGCCCGAGTCACTGAGGCACAGCCTAGAGCCCCACAGGTCGGCCCCTGACTCTACCAGCCGCCAACGCCTGGATCACCCCAGCGGGTCACAGGGGGCTGAGTCTAGCCAAGGCAGGACTCACCGCTCCCCTTCCTCCAGATGCCGAGACCAGACTGGCTGTGTAGCCTCTGAAGGGCCTGCACTGCCATCCTCTGGTCCACCATGGCCTCCAGTGCCTGGTCCACACTCTCCTCCCAAGTCCTCAGTGCCAGCCTGGCCTCCTCTCCCTGAAGATGACCTCACCTTCACCTTTGCTGAGATGAAAGCCGTCCTTCCTCTTCCTTTGTCTTTACCTCCAAACCTTTCTCAGTCCACACCCTCCTCTCCACCTCCAATTCCCTTTGGAGACACACCCACCCTCCCTTCTTTCCCTCCAATTTAGAGGGTGAGGTGCCTTGCTCTCTGCCAAGGCTAATCCCTTCACCTGTGCCCTGGATCTGGCCCTGGCTCCTTCCACCATGCCCTCTCACGCCTCCCTCTCTTCTGCCTACAAACATTCCTAGAGGAGGCAGCAAGGTGCAGAGGGAAGAGAGCTGTGTTGGAACTCCAAGGACACGAGTTCAAATTCTGCCACCTGTGTGATCATGGGCAAGTCGCAGCACTTTGTCTCCTGGCTCAGACCCATCGGCCCATGGCGTCAGCTAGCCTAAAACAAAAAACGTTTCCTTGATGTTGCCCTTTCTTCAGACTGTCTTTCTCTCCTCTCTTTCATAGCCTCTCTTCTAGGAAAGTCACCTGCTTCCTTAAGTGCCGGGAGCTGTCATCCCCAGCAATGACCCGCCGCACCTTTTTCCCTTGTCCTCCCAGAGCTCTCTGCTGCCTCTCAGACCATAGGTGTAGACACACCAAATTTTCTTCTCTGTTATCCTAGTTGTTCTCTTTCTGGGCAGCTCCTCTTCTGCCTTCTTCGATGATTGCATTTCCTCTTTTCTTCCCTCAAAGTCCTGCCCTCCCCACCCTGACATTCTCCCTTTCTTCTTTTTAAAAATTGCATTTAATATTTAATCAAAGTCTTCTGGTTTTACATCATCTTCATTTTTGCCTGCATCCCTCCCTGTCTCCCTACCAGTGAATCATCCTTTGTAACAAAGAATTAAAAAAAAAAAAACTTTGGCAAAACTGAACAATATTATCAGCTGAGTTTAACTGCACATGCAGGGTCTGCAC
>NW_020952983.1:8797-15158 GCF_900497805.2 Vombatus ursinus | reverse complement strand
CAGAGCTGGGGGGGGCCCTTAGAACAGAGGATGTCAGAACTGGGAGAGGCCTGAGACCAGGGGATGGCAGAGGTAGGGAGGACCTTAGAACAGGGGATGTCAGAACTGGGGGGGCCTTAGAACAGGGAATGGCAGAGCTGGGAGAGGCCTGAGAACAGGGGATGGCAGAACTGGGGGGGCCTTAGAACAGGGGATGTCAGACCTGGGAAAGGCCTGAGAACAGGGGATGGCAGAGCTGGGGGCGGGGCTGGTCCTTAGTGATCATCTTGTCCAACTCTCACTGCACAGAGGAGAAAACTGCAGAGGCAGGTGCCTTGTCATGGGTCCCATGGCCGGGCCCAGCAGAGCTGAGGAGTCTGCCTTCCTGCCCATCCTGAATCCTAGGCCAGCATCCAAAAGTACCGCTGTCCAGCTCCTCTCCCCTCACTAGGCTCTTTCCTTCTCTTCCCTCTGCTTCCAGACAGGTTTGAAGGTGTTCCTGTGCCCCAGAAAAGGCATCAGGACCAAAGGTACCCATGGGAGGGACAGGGCATCCTACGTTATCCCCAAACCCGTAGGACAGTCACTGTGGCTCCCCTGATGGGTCCGGCCTGCCCCCAGCTGCCAGACTTCTCCTTCAGACCTTGCTCTTCACACACCACTCTCCCGCTAGTTATCCTATGTGTAGGACCAGGCTGGGAGGTCTCTGTTCAGCCATCAAGGCTCTACCTCGAACTCACACATATCCCCGCTCTGGCCAAACTGATCTCCAGGGCTCCCACAGATTCGTGTTCATGCTGTGGCCCCCTCCAGCATTGCCTCCCCCCACGTTCTGGGAATAACCTTTTCCTTTCCCATGTGTTGTTGTTCAGTCATTTCAGTTGTGTCCAACTTTTTGTGACCCCACTTGGAGTTTTCTTGGCCAACACACCGGAGTGGTTTGCCATTTCCTTCTCCAGCTCATTTTACAGATGAGGAAACTGAGGCAAACAGGGTGAAGTGACTTGCCCAGGGTCACACAGCTAGTAAGTGTCTGAGGTTGGTTTTGAACTCAGGAAGATGAGTCTTCCTGACTTCAGGTCCAGTGTTCTATGCACTATGGCGCCCCCCAGTTGCCCATTTATCTGGGTGCTATTTGTGCTTTAAGGCCCAGTTCAAAGTCCACCTCCTCCAGGAAGTCTTCCCTGACCTCTCTCAGAGCCTGGAGCTGTCCAGATCATTTACTTCACCTTCATGACAATATCCTGCCATGGCCTTTCTGTTTAGTTATCTCTCCACACACACATCCGTCACAGTTGCTCCACTAGACTTTCAGCACTTTGGGGACAGGGACCTATCCTATATTTACAGACTGGACAAGCTGGGCGAGTCTTAGAAGTTTGAAGACTGGGAACCATTCATTGGTTGGGGCAAATGTTGCCCAATGCACATCCAACCTAAAGGTTGGGACCCCCACCTCTAAACCCTGGCTATGGATTCTTCTTTCCCAGATTAAAAAGCACTCGGTTTGCTCCATGGCTGAAGCCTCTGACCCAAGTCCAAAAATCTGCCATTTGTGACAGACGATTCCTCTCTGCAAAGCCAAAACATGTGAAGTCTTTGAACCTCAGCCCTCCTCTCCTTCCTGGCCACAGGTGCTGGCAGACCCTCCCAGCCCCTCACCTGCAGCATCCCTCCTCGGCCCCAAGCCCTTGGAGACCCCTTCCCTCCAAAGGTGTCCAGAGCCACAACACTGCGTAGCTGAGCCCTGAGACAAGGAGGTGCCTGAGGCCAGAGAGCCGAAACCTTCCAAAGTCTGAGTTACAGCAGGGGCTGGCCGGCCGGAGAAGGCGCTGGAAGGGCTGTAGACTGGACAGAGAAGATTGGACGGATAAGGGACTCACAGGGGAGCATGGTCCTTTACCATATCCTTCCCACACAATGGGTGCTTAATCAATGTGTATTTACAGCTGACTCCATGGGAAGACCTTGCCCACTGGGTTCCGTTGCCAGCCTCTTGGTGTCAATGTTCTCTTGTGCCTGGGGTCTCTCTCCCTTTCCCCCTCTGCCCCACAGGCCTAGCTCCTTGGGCTTGGATATTACTGAGGGCTGATTGCTGATAATATTTGTGACGTGCTTACAAGTGCCTGGTATCACAGTAGGCACTTAATAGATACCTGGAGATCCGGGAAGGTGCGACTGAGAGTGTGCCAGCAGGGAACGAGCAGGTTAAGGCTAAGTGAGCTTTGGCAACACTGTCAACTGGCTGTTTCTACAGATTGACCCTTCCCCCTTTCAAAGACTGAACACAGAAGTGGGGAGGGGGCAGTTCTCAATGGGGGTTACTGGGATTAAGGCAGAGGGTTAATCTACTTTCTGGCTTGAGTTTTTTTTTTTATTATACTATTTTATGGAAATGCTTGTTTTATCCACAAATGAAAAACAAATGATTTTTTTTTTAAAAAGGAGTAAGGGGTACCTTGGTCGTGGGCTGGGGACAAAGACAGGGGGAACCCTCCCCGGCATCTGACCCCAGGGAGGGGGCCAGAAGAGCTGCCACCTTCTGTCCTCATCTGCCAGTCAGCCTTAAATAGAGCCCCAGCTCTGTGTGGGGAGTGGGGGCCCCTCAGGGGAGAGCTCCGTCACCCTCCCAGTCACCCAGCTTCACCAAGTCAGTCACCGTCCATACTTTTCTCTCCCTCACCCTTCAAATCCATCAAGTTGCCAAATCCTGTTGACTTCCCCTGCACATCCACCTGTCCACTCCCATAGCCATGACTCTGGGCCAGGCCCTCATCACCTCTCTTCTGGACCACGACAGCAACCTTTTCACTCTGGGTTCCCCGCTCCGCTCTAGCTGCTAAATTAACCTTCCTATCATGCAGGTCTGATCTTGGCTCCCCTGACCAAGACTCCCTTTGCTTCCAGGATCAAATGGGACTCCTTCTGTCTGGCACTGAAGCCTTTCACACTCGGGCTCTGACCTGGCTCCTCTCCCAGCTGCACCCCTACCTTTCAGCCAAACTGGCCTCTTGCTGTTTCTAGTACCCAACATCCCATCTCCGCCCTCCAGTCCTCGTCAACCCCACAGCAGAATTCTCGGCTTCCTTCAAACTTCTCCTCTAGTGTGAACTACCAAAGGAAGCCTGTCCTGACCCCCTTAGCTGCTAGTACCCCCTCCTTCGGAAATGGCTTTGTATGGACATTATATCACAAATGTAAGCTTCCTGAAGGCAGGGACCCATTTTCTTGGGCTTTGTATCTAAGCTTGTAACCCCAGCTTCAAGCCTGGAGCATGTGCATAAGACTCCCTTTAATGGTGGAGAGGATGATGACTTGGAGAAGGCAGGTGTGCGTGGGTGTGTGTGTGTGGGGGGGGGTAGTGACTCCTCCCACAGGCAGCATCCCTGTGCCATCAGTGGAGAGAGTGATGGGCCTGGAGTCAGGAAGATCAGAGATTCAATCCAATCTAGCTGGGTGTTCCCGGGGAAGTCACTTAACCTCTGTTTGCCTTAGTCTCTTCCCCTGTAAAATGGGGATAATAATAGCATCTACTTTGCAGGGTTCTTGTGAAATCAAATGAGATGATATTTATAAAGTGGTTTCCACAGTGCCTGGCACATAAGAAGTACTACGTAAATGCTTGCTAGGATTACTATTATCATTCTCTCCATGAATGAAATTAATGAAAATTTGCATTTATGCAAATGTTCTATGCTTGAAGGCAGGTTTTTAGATGCCTCATGAATGTTTGCTGAATGAATGAATGAATGAATGAATGCCGTCAGGGACCTCCGATTGCTTTGAGAGCCTCAGATTTGGGGGTAGACCCAGCCTGTAGGGAGGCACATGGCCAAAAGGCAGTCTTCATCCTTGGGGAGCTCTGCAGTGATGAGGAAAGACAGAAAAACCAGCCGAGCCTTTTCTAGTGAGGACGTCCTGTGTCCAGAGGGATGCCAAGTACTGGTAGGAAGACAAAGGAGACCCTCATGGTCCTCACCCTCAGGAGTTTATGGCGTAGCTTGGCAGACCTAGGGAGCAGCTATCCCAAGATTAGATGCCACACTGTGTGACACACAATAATTGCTTCTAAAAACCACAAAATCATAGAATGGTGGAGATGGAAGAAGGGATCTTCATGCTCATACCCCCATTTTACAGATGAGGAAGCTGAGACCTTAAGTAATCAGGGAATACTTCATGGAGGAGGCCAACGCTGAGCCAGGCCATAAAGGATGACTAGTTTTGCCTGACTTACTCAACTCTCATCCTCCAGGAATGCCCATCTGGCTGCCTCACTCTCCAGTTATCCCCTTCAGTACCTAGCACAGGGCTCTGCACACAGTAGGTGCCCAATTGATGCATATTGAGTGAATGTTTTCTTATTTCTTTTTTCCTGTATTTTCATTCAGGATACTCCCGAATGAAGGCGATTCTCTTCTGAATTGGAAAGGCTGAATTGCCAAGATGCACAGGGACAAAGAGAAGCAGCCTGAATGTTGTTCAGTCTACTTGAGTCGTGTCTGACTGTTCGTGACCCCATTTGGGGTTTTCTTGGCCAAGATACTGGAGTGGTTGGCTATTTCCCTCCCCAGCTCATTTTACAGATGAGGAAACTGAGGCAAACAGGGTTAAGGGACTTGCCCAGGATCACACAGCTGGGATTGGACCTCAGTCCTTCCTGACCCCAGGCCCAAACAAACAAAGCAGGCAAACAAATGCTGAATCGGCAGTGGGATTCAAATCCTTACAGTTACACTACCGGTATGACTTCAGGCAGATCGCTTCCTCCATCTGGGCCTCAGTTTCCTCACCTGCAGAGTGAGGGGGTTGAAGACATCTCATTCAGCTCTAAGACACACAAGCGCCCAGCTTTAGGTCTTAGCCCCTCCTGGCCTAGAGCTTTCCTAGCCCTGACGTGATGTGGTTCTGCCTGGCTTCCTTATTTCCTCCTCTTCCCTTGTTAAGAGGGGATGCCCTGTTCTCCCTTCTTCCTCCCATTCCCCTCTCCTGCCTCTCCCAAGTCCAGCCAAATACTCTGATAGCCAGCGACTTCACTAGCCACCTGGGGACCCCACCTGACCACTCCCCTCCCTCCTTCTGTGGCATCTCCCTCCCCCCTCCATCCCCTCCCATTAGCATGGCTCATGACGGGCTTGGAGTTTTGGCCAAGCCACCCCGGCCAGCGCCACTTCTGAGGCCAGGGACCAAATTTCAGCACTCTGTCTCAGTGCCCAGAACTGGCATCTCATCTGGTTAATTTAGACAGTGGGCCCGCTGCGGGGTGGGGGGGAGGTCTAACCCCATCAGTGTTTAAATAACAAGCATCAGAGAAAGAAAAGCCATCCGCCCAGCTTAACCTGAGCCGGGTAACTGAGAGGGCCAGGCGCTGTGGGAAGGACAAGAGGAAGGCCAATTACCCTCAGATGCTAAGGTAAAAGTTGAAGATTACGAGACCATTTACAGGAAGAAATAGACCCGTCATTGAACCCGGAGAATGGGAGGATTGTTTGGGGCTAGAAATGCATCTCCGCGTTTAGATTCCTTTCGGGAAAGAAAGATCCTGATCTGGGCCTGAGGGTTCTATCAGCGCAGTCCCAGATGGCTCTTTGGGGGAAGGAGAGAGCCCTCACCCTCCCAGGGAGGCTGATGCCCCGTCCCCGGGCAGGGGAACAGGAGGCCCCCCCCCCATTACCATCACAACGGGCTGAGCCCCACTGATGTCCCAGACCCCACAAAGACAGCTGGGCTTTTAGTGAGTGCAGGACAAACAGAAGAGTAACCCTAACCCTGCAGCCGATGGAAACAGATAGAGGGGGGATAGCTCCCACACAATGTCCCTCACCCCCCTCACTTCTCTCCTTCCTGTGCTTCCTCAAGGGCCTTTGTCCACCGCTCCCTTGGGACGCCTGCCTTTCTCTCGCTCCCCAGGAAACACTGCCCATGACAGTCAAACCAGGATCTCTGAAAAGGTTCTGGCTCTCAGTCTTTGGCTCTCCCCCCACCTCTGGCTCCCACGATCCGGGCGGTGAGCGAGTGAGGCCCAGCTGTGGGGTAGGGAGGAGGGGCTCATCCCTCTGGGACTCTGGGGATTCCTCATTGCCATTCAAATGACTGAAGGCCTTGCCCCCTGCCGGAAGGCCGACATGAACACGGGTTATCTCCCAGGGTTCCGGGGATCAAAGCTCCCAGGGGCCATTGTCTCCAGCAGTCGGAAGCAACATAATAGCAGGTCCATTCTCGTTGTGCCTCTGCTCCAGGGTTGTCCCGAATGGGCTGAGGATGGGCAGGAAGAAGAGGAGGACCCAACTCACAATCCTGGCCCTCTCTGGGGCTGCCTTCTGGCACAAGCAGTAATGTCAGGCTGCTGGGGGGAGGTTGCTGGCGGGGGGGGGGGGGGGGG
>NW_020952983.1:0-8697 GCF_900497805.2 Vombatus ursinus | reverse complement strand
GGGGGGGAGGTTAATGGCGGGGAGGCTGATGGGTCAGTCTGAAGAAAAGCTCTGGAGCATGGAGTCCTCCAGCCTTAGCTGAACCTTTGAGGAAGTGCAGAAAGGAGGCCAGGGATGTTTGGGGGAGGCTGATGGGGGGGGAGGGTGATGGGGGGGAGGACGATGGGGAGGAGGCTGAGGGAGGGGAGGTTAATGGGAAGGGGCTGATTGGGGGAGACTGATGGGGGGAGGCTGATGGGTCAGTCTGAAGAAAAGCTCTGGTGTATGGAGTCCTCCAGCCTTAGCTGAACCTTTGAGGAAGTACAGGAAGGAGGCCAGGGATGTCTGGGGGAGGCTAGCCCTCTCTCTATTCCGATCACCTGAGGGTTGGGTCACTCTGCTCTGCCCACCAGCTTTTCTTCAAAAAGAGAGCCCGGTACTTTTACAAAGGGTCAGAATTGGAGAGTGGGAGGAGTCCTTAGCAGCGCCCCACACTGTGACCTCCCCAACAAGTGGCAGTCCGGCCTCTGACTGAAGACTTCCTGAGTCATCTCTTCTTTGGGCTCGACTCTTTTAAATGGTCCTCCCATCATGGACTCGAGGCCCTTCATCAGCCTAGTGGCCCTCCTCTGGACACTCTAGATTATCAATGTCCTTATCAAAGTAAAAGCACTGAACAGAGATGAGGCCAGACAAGGTTCAGTATTTCCTCCTCTTTTGAGTGGCCCAGATCATGCTGCTGACTCATCTAAATGAGCTTGTGGTCCACTAAAGGCCCCAGATCTTTTTCAGGACAACTGCTATCTCTCCACAGTTCTCCATCTAATATTAGCGAAGTTGATTTTTTATATCCAAGGGCAAGCCTTCACATCTATCCTGACTTTCATCTAGACTTCAGCCTGAGGCATTAGCCTGTCAAGATCTTTTTGTAGGCTAGCTGTCCTCCACGGTCAGCTCCCCTCCTCAGCTGTGAGTCACCAGCATGCTGTCTATGCCTTAATCCGAGTTATTGATAAAGATGACCCGAGTTCAAATTTTGCCTCTTCTGTTTGCTGGTTATTCGGACTTGGTGAAGCCACTTCCTGCTTTGGGCCTCAATTCCTTCTGCCTACAATTAGGAGGCTTAACTAATACATCTCTAAGAGACCTACCTAGCTCTAATCCCTATGATCTCTTAGGAACTGGTTTGAGGGAAAATGAGAAACTCTCCCACCCTGAAGTGCAAATGACTGAGTCCAGCCTACCTCCAACCCAGGTGGAAGAGTAAGTCTGCATTCAACACAGGGAAAGGCTTTAAATGAAAGGGGACCTTTCGTTCCGGCATCAGTCATAAATGGGGCAAGCATTTGGGGGAAGGGCAGGATATAGCCAGGGATAGCCAGGCATTCCCAAAATCAAACCATTCTCCTGGCTGCCTTGAATGAGGCAGGAGAGCTTAGGACCTAAAGGGTTTGCCTCTTTGCTCTCACCAAAGATCTGCTCTGGAGAGCAGATGAAACTATGGCATCTCCCACCTCCATGCCTTTCCACAGGCTGTGCCCTCAGGCTGAAATATTCGCCCTCCTTAGATAACTGCTATGGCACAGAATGAACAAGAGAACAGGCAGAATACAAGCCCAGAATTTCCAAAGTGTGTATAAAGAGGGTGGAGGAGAAGCCAAAAGATTGGCTTATCCACAATGAAGGGGTCTGGGGGGAAAGAGCAGACAGTGGTGGATCAGGCTGGTGAGAGAGGTCAGGGCTTTATTGTTCCGAACATTAAATGTGCTGTCATCGTGCATCTCTTTGGGAGGCGGCAGACACGGACAGTAACAACCTTAGTGGGCAAACTTACCATGCCTTTGCCACCTCTCCATGGAGCTCCTCTTCCTTGGGTCCAGCTCAGTTGAGGAGAGTGAGCTGCACGAGGGGCCCCTCTGATCATGTCTGCCTCCTCACAGACCCTGATTTGGACTTTGGTTTTAATGTGTCAGATGAGGGTAAGTAGCAGGTGCTTCCCCCCCCAGCCCTGACGATTGCTGCCGAATGGCTAGCACAGTCATGAACATAGTATGCCCTCAAGAAATGCTTGATGTTCATTCAACTAGGTGCCAAGCCCTGGGGACAGAAAGACAAAATAGTTCCTGCCTTCAAGGAGCTTACTTTCTACTGGGGAACAGGAGCAGGGGAGTTTATATCATGCCGGTAAATAAATGCCTATCAAATAATTCGGGGTGACACAAACCAGGGGGATCAGCCAATACCTCATGTCTGAGATGGTACTTAAGCCTAGAAGGGGATTAGGGGTTCTGAGAGGCAGCTGGCGGTGCAGTGGATGTTGTGCCAGGCCTGGGGTTGGGGAGAACTGAGTTCCACTCTGGCCTCAGACACTGACTAGCTATGTGACTCAGAGCAAGTCACTGAAACTGTTTGCCTCAGTTTCCTCATCTGTAAAATGGGAATAAAAGCACCTACCTTCTGGAGTTGTGAGGATCAGATAAGGCATTTGTAAAGGCTTGGCAGTGCCTGGAACATAGTGAGTGACACATAAATACTTGATTGTTTTCCTCCTTCTCCTTTCACCCCCTCTGTTCTCACAGTCCACACCTCTCCTCTCACAGTCTACACTTCTCTGGCATTTCTCCTATATAGCTTCTTTACTTCTTTTTTGCAGCTAAACATTCTGTATATCTAATCAGTCCATATCAGTCTCTCAGACTCATTTCTTCCCAGTCCAATCAATCTCCATACAACTGCCAGAGTCACCGCCATGTTATTTCCCTGGGACTTAATAAGCTCCCCCGGGTTCTTTTTGTCTTTAGGGGAAAAATGCGCTTTTCTGTGGTCAGCTTTTCAAGCCCTTCCCATTTGCTCTGGTCTGTCTTTGCAGCTCCATTCCAATGGCGCTCCCATCCTCGGCCTCTCCAGTTTGGCCAGACTGGTCTTCTGTCTGTCTGTAGAGGTGACATTCCATTTCCTTTCCTCCAGTCTGGAAGGCACGCCCTGCACGCCTGCATCCCCCCAGAATTCCTCTCTTCCTTCATGATTCAGGTCAGTCTCCACTTTCTATGTGAAGTCTTTCCTGGTTTCCCTTGCTGCCGGTACCCTCACTCCCCACTCCCCTCATATTTACTCTCTTTATATTGATCCTGTATAGATTTATCATGCACTTGTCTCCCTTGACAGAACATAAGCTCCTTGAGAGTAGATTGATTTTGCATTTCCAGCATCAAGCACAGTGCCTGGCACATAGTGAGTGCATAATTAATGCTTTTTGATGGAAGACTTTATGCCCTTTGAGGGCAGAGGATGCCACCAGTCAAGACAGTGGGATTTAGTGACAATGGGTTCACGTTCAGCTTTGAACACTTACTGTGACCCCATATATTCCAGCTTCCAACCTTATCATGCCACCAAAGCCACTCTCTTCAAAGTTAATTAATGATCTTAGATGCCATATCCAATGGCCTTTTCTCAGTCTGCATTCACTTTGACCTCTTTGTAGCCTGTGACATAGTTGATCACTCTCCTCCTTGACACTCTCTTCTAAGTTTTTGGGACGTCTTTCTCTCTCCCCCCCCCCACTTCTCTCTCTCTCTCTTCTTTCTCTCCCCCTTCTCTTTCTCTCATCTCTCTCCCTTCTCTTTCTCTCCCCATTCTTTCTTTCTCTCTCCCTTCTCTCTCACTCTTCCTTCTTTCTCTCTCCCCCATCCCCCTTTCCTGGTTTTTCTTCTACTTCTCTGACTGCTCCTTTTCTGTCTCCTTGGCTGAATCCTCTTACAGATCACCCTCAGGGTTCTCTCCTTGGTCCTCTTCTCAATCCATACCTCTTAACTTGGTGATCTCATTGGTTCCCATGGATTTAATTACCATCTATATGCAGAAGAGTCTCAAATCTTTCCTGCCCCAATCTCTCTGCTCACCTCCAATCTCACATCTCCAACCACTTTTCAGACATCTCCAATTGGATGTCCGGTATACATCTTAAACTCAACATGTCTAAAACCAAATTCATCACCTTTCCTTCTAATCTTTCCCCGTCAACCTTTCTTATGACTGCAGAAGGCAATGCCCTTCTCCTAGTCCCTCAGACTCACAACCTAAGAGTCATCCTGGATTCCTATCTCTAATCTCCCACCCCCATATATTCAATCTTCTAAGCCCTCATCCCCTCATACCTGGAATCTTGTAATAGCACGGTTGGTATTCCTACTGTAAGTGTCTCCCCACTCCAATTTATCTTCCACTCAGCTGTAAATTAATCTTCCTAATGGGTAGATCTGACCATGTTACTCCTTTCCTCACTAAACTCAATAAACTCCAAGTGACTCCCTATAACTTCCAGGATCCAATAGAAAATGCTGTTTGGCATTCAATGCCCTTTATAACCTACTCCCCTACTATCTTTCTAGTGTTACGCCTTAGCCCACTCCACATACTCTTCGATCTAGTGACACTGGCCTCCTCCTGACTGTTCCATATACAGGACGCTCCATCTCTCAGCACCAGCAATCCTCTCTGGCTGCCCCCTCCTCATCTCTGCCTCCTTTGAAGTCCCAACGGACGTTCCATCTTCTGCAGGAAGCCTTCGCTACCTCCTCTTCATTCTAGCACCTCCCTGGTTACTTCCTACTGAGCTTCTTTGTACAAACGTGTTGGCTTATTCCCCACTCCCCCCCACCCATTAGATTATGAGATCCTTGAATAAGGACTGTCTTTTTCTTTTTTTAATCCCTAGCAAAGTGCCTAGCACATAGTAGGCACTTAATGTTTATTGCCTGGCTGCCCTTGGATAATTTTATTTACCTCACCTCTATGGGTCTGTTTCCTCATCACTAAAAGGAGGGTGATAACTCATTTTGTTATTATTATTAATAATTTCTAGGTATTGTTGTCTGGTCATTTCAGTCGTGTCTAACTCTTTGTGGCCCCGTTTGGGGTTTTCTTGGCAAAGATACTGGGTGGTTTGCCATTTCCTTCTCCAGCCCATTTTATAGATGAGGAAAGTGATGCAAATGGGGTGAAGTGACTTGCCCAGGGTCACACAGCTAGGAAGTGTCCTAGGCCAGATCTGAACTCATGAAGATGAATCTTCCTGACTCCAGGCCCTGGCACTCTGTCCACTGAGCCATCCAGCTGTCCACATATACATATACATAGTACTTGGCAAAATGCAAATTGCTAGATAATAACAGCATTTAAATAGTACTTTAAAGTGTTCAAATCACTTCATAGACATTTTCTCATTTAATCCTTGCACATCTCCATGAGGGAGGAGCTATTATTGTCCCCATTTTAGAGGTGAGAAAACTGAGATTAAGAATAAATGACTTACCCAGGGCTACACTGCTAGGGTCTCAGAAAGGATTTGAACCCATGACTTTCCTATACTGGCACCCTATCCACCCTTTCAAGCTCCTACTCTAGACGTACGTCAATGACTATTACTGTCACGTGCTGTCTTCAAATAGAATGCAAGCTTCTTGAGGGTTAAGGACCATCGTTCTTGTATTTGTAGTTCCAGGGTTTAGCACAGTACCTGGCACATAATATATGCTCTATCATGGTGCCCAGTACACAGAGGCTGTAGCTTTACTGCTGCTGCTAAAACTGGGTGTCCCCAGCCTAAGGCAGTGCTCTGCACGCTGCTCTGAGTATCGGGGAAATCCTTGTTGGATTGCGCCCCGTTCACTCCTGCCTGCACTGCACATGGAGGTGACTCCTGGGCTCTCCAGAAGGCCTTCAGGTGCAGCATCGTCTGGCGAGTAGAAGAAGAAGCAGGAAGGGGGTCACGGATCTGGAGCTGGGGGCCTCCGTGGCTACCCCGTCCCCCCCGCCCCTTGTACAGAAGCCCCCGCTCACACAGGGAGGGAGGGGCAGAGCTGGGGTTCCAACCCAAGGTTTCAGACACCACACTGTGAGGATAGATGGAGTGATGGGGCACCCGCCACCTCAGGGATGGCCTGGGGAAATTGGTAGAGGCTTCCCACAAGGAGGCTGACTACCCCACAGGGAAGGAAGGCTCTGGCAACTATCACAGATCCTTGAAGGAAGAATAATGGTGTTTGTAACTAGAGATGAGTAAAATTCCAATCCAGAAGTCAGGGGTCCTTCCCAAGGGTGTACAATGAACCAGGGACACAGAGAGTGTTCTCGGCCCAGGGCTCAACTTCCACGTCAATAAAGTAAGCCCGGGGCCACACGAATTACCCAAGGTCATAGTGACAGTGAGTAGCAAAGCCTGGATTTGAGCCTTGGGTTCCTCCTTTCCTGACATCTTTCCTTGGACCCTCAGTTTGACTGCTACAAACACTGTGTGTGTGTGCCTGTGTGTGTACTGACAAGAACACATGGAGGCTTCATTCTTATTCACAAGCTCACATATCGAGAGTTGGAAGAGACCTCTGAGGTCTTCTAGGTTGAACCCATTTCATGGAGAAAACTGAGACCCAGAGAGGACAAGTGATTTGGCCCAGGTCACACGGCTAGTGGCAGTGACAGGGTGGGAGTCTAAGTCCCTCAGCTCTGAATCTCTCTATCGCACTGCCGTCCAGGTTTAGAATTCGGCATAGCACAGAAGAAGAAATTCTAGAAACCTCAGGGATTTCACACAATGCCCAGTGAACGCAGCTTCCTTCCCAGCAGCCTGGTTTCAGTGAGAGCTCCACTGCTCCCTTCTGTCTACATAGCACATGGATCCCAGAATGCTGGAAGGGCCCACAGGCCCCGTCATTCTACTGAGGAGGTAACCTGGGCCTGCAAAGAGGGGAGTGACTTGGACGAGGTGTGCCAAACCCATCGAGTGTGCTGGTAGTGGACATGGGCCCCACGGGATGAGATGCAAAGAGCCTGGCTGTGAAACTGGGGAGGGGTCAGAAGAGGGTCAGAAGCTTCCTGTGCTGAGGAGGCAGCTGTCCCAAAGTGGAAGGGGTGGGCCTGGGGGGGGGGCCTTTGCCAGGGATGTTTCAGCAGGGGTTCGATTCATGTGTGCATGGGACCCCGTGGCTGCTGAGGTCCCCTGCTGCCAATGCTCAGACTGGGGATCTCCCGTGACCTCCCCCAGGTGGTCCTGGCCTTTCTAGGAGGGGCCATCAGCTCCAATTCCCTCATCTTCCAGATGAAAAAACCGAGGCCCAGGGAAAGCTTTAGGACGGGCCCATGACCCCGCCATGAGTCTGTTGCCGAGCCAGCCCAGAGTTCCACTCTTAACTCCTAGCCCGGAACACTTTCAACTCCCTGCTCTCCGTGGCGTGTATATGTGCATGTGTGTGCATGCCTGTGTATGCAGACGTGTGCATGTATAGGAATGTGCATGCATGTCTGTGCACACACTGGCAGTGCCAAAAAAGGTTCTAAGCCACCAGGAGAGATTCCAGGAAGAGCTCAGAAGGCATGGCCACCACCACTTCTCCATTCCACTGCCCCGAAGTCCCTCCCTCTCTGGCCACTGGGCCCTCTCCTCCCAAGGTGCCTCAGTCTGTTAGCTTGGGAGGTGGAGGCGCCACCCCACCCCCTCGGAGCCCAAGACCAGCGAGTCAGAAAAACAAGACAAAGCCCGGCTGCTCTGTTAAACAGGTACACTGGAGGTCTGGTTTACAAGGCGTTACAAGAGAAATAAAGGAACAAGAAAGAAACATGCGCATTCCTGATATGTTCATCTGTGAACAATCCTGCTGCCAGCTTCGTCAGGATCTCTACTGTCAAGTTGGGAACAACAGAAATGTCCCTTTCAATTGAAAAACAATTTCCTAAGATTCCCCATAAATGTGTGCAAAAAAGGGAAAAAAAAGCCATTTTCACCACATTTGCTTACAAAATGACCCAAAATATAAGAGACAGGAGGGAGCGAGAGAAGGAAAAACGGGAAGGGAGGGAGGGAGGAAGAGGAAGGAAAGGAGGGAGAAAACAAACAAAGGGACAAGAAGGAAAGATATAAAGAAAGAACCTGGAGTGGTCGGGAGCTGAGACGTGAGGGCCGGGGCCAGAGGGAGGCTGGAGGCTGGGTCAGGACAGGCTGCAGGGCACAGAGGCCAGGCACCACCCCCTTCCCTAAAAGGAATCAGCTCCTGGCAGTGGTCATCAGGAACTCCCCAACGTGGGCCTTGGATAGTTCTCATGCCAAGAAAGTCCGTGAGATCTCCCTACTGCAGACTCATCCTGAAGTCGGACCCGTTCTCACGACCAGTCCTCAGGGCTTTTCTTTCTGATAAACCCTACTTCTTTCATTACAGGCAGGAGGAGGGAAGGGGTAAGATCCAGAGACTGGGAATGGAGGGAGAGGAAGGGATGAAAGAGGAATGAGAGAAGACAGGGGATGAGAAGAGGAAAAAGGAGAAGGGAGAAAAGACAGTGGTTCTCACACTGGTTGAGGGAAGGAGGGCGTATTGGACACAGAGCTTTCTGCTGGGAGCAGATGCTGCCCACCTACAGCTGCTCCCATGGCTCCAGCCCTTTGAGGGTTTCTGAAGGGGGAAGCCAAGCTGTCCTGGAGCCAGGCCAGAAGCTGGCCTAAAGCCCTGCCTGTCCCACAGGGGACCTCAGAGGCCTCCTGCGTGGTGTTTGGTTGGGGGAGCCCCCCTTGGCTTTCCATTTGATTGGGATGGAGAGGAACAGCCTTGGGACGAGCACCTTTTATCTGGCATCCTGTACTACAATCCTTGGGACCCAGTCTGGCAATGGCCAAGAACGGTGTGGGGGGCTGAGGACAACTCCAAGGGCTACATGACTTGTTTCCAGTCA
>NW_020952982.1:0-17227 GCF_900497805.2 Vombatus ursinus | reverse complement strand
CATCGCCCTTTTAAATTCTTCAGTGAATCTCAGAAGGAACGCAACGTGTCGAGTTTGGGATGCTCGGAACTTCCGAGCTAGGTCTCAAGGTTCGGAGCCCGAACGTTGAAACCGGGCAACTGCCACGAGCTTGGGCCCCCCCCCTACCCTGCTCCCACCCCACCCCTCAAGCCTGAAATCCTCCTTCGCTGTCCCCCCTCACCCCGTGCCTATCGTGAGACACCAAAACGCCAAAGACAATCCCACCGGAGGCGCTGGAGGTCACTTGGCACTCCCCCTCTCCCGTGGAGGTAGAAACGATTGGGGGAGGGGATAGGGAAGGGCCTGGGGGTCCCACAGACCGCCAGGGGGCAGGAGGAGGGAGAGAACGGGCACCGCGTAGCTCGGGCTGGGAAGTGGGGGGGGGAGAAGGGGGTGATGTGTCCCTGTCACCAGAGCGCGATCCGGCAGAGTGAGGGCGCTACAAAGAAGGGGGTGCGGGCTGCTATCCCCGCCACGGTGCCTGCAGGGCACAGGGAAGGGAGGAATGGAGCAGGGAAGGAGGGGGTCAAGGGATCAAGCGGGTCTGTTGGTGGAGGGGGCTCCTCCCAGAGAATCCTGGGATTTTGAATTGGAGGAGGATAGAGAGCGCCTGTGCACACACATTCTCCTTCGATATGGAACTGGAAAGGGCCCGCAGAAGCCATCTAATGCAAAGCATTGCAGGAAGGGAAACTGAGACCCGGAGAAATGTTGATTTGCCCACGGTAGCAGGAAGCCTTCCTTTCCCCAGTTGGGGAGGGGGGCGTGGTGCGAGGATAGAGGGAGATCAGCCTTCGCCTGGATGATTGGTCAGGGGAGGAGTGAAGGGGGCGTGGAAAGTAAGAGGGGTCTGGAAAACTGAAAATGAAACCAAGCGAACGGAAAATCGAGCTTGCCCACCAGGAAGGCCAAGGCGGGTCGAGAGAGCCTTACCTTCCTCTTGTTTCGATGGACGTCGCCGATGGAGTTGGCTACGGTGTTGGGGCCCAGGAGCATGCGCGTGCTCCGCGGCCACTCGGTGCTCACCAGGTGGTGCTCGCCCATAAGGATCTTGCGCACGTTCTCCGCGCCCGTCACTCGGATCAGCGGCCGCCCCAACAAGTGGGTCTTGAATACGTTGCCATACTTCTCCCTCCGGGACGATTGGAAGCAGGAGCCCTGCGGAGGGGGGGGGGGGCACGGAGAAGGGACAGATAGGCAGCAGGTCATTTCCAGGTCAATCAAGGAAACTTTTTTCCCTAAAGTTATGGGGAGGAATAGCATGATGTGTCTGGAGATGTAAAGGACCTTGAGGACCATCTTGTCCAATCCCCACATTTTACAGGTGAGGAAACTGAGGCCTTTGGAAATAAAGTGATGTCCAATATCACACAGATAGTAAGCGTGATAACAGCTGGGGGTGGGGTGGGTGAATAAGAGGCAGACGGTTAAACTTTGGGTACCGTTCCCCAAATATTTTACATATGCTATCTCATTTGATTCTTGGCTCCTTGGATACTATTATTAATTTTACAGATGAGGAAACTGAGGCTGAGAGGGGTTAAGCGATGACCACAATCAATAGCTACTAAATGTATAAGACGGGATTTGAACTCGGGTCTTCCTGATTCCAAGTCCATCCTGGATGGTGTGTGTGCCGAGGGCTGGGAGGGAAGAAATTCCACTGACCCTTCTTCCCTTTCTGACCTTCAGGGACAAGGGAGATCCGCTGGATCTCCAGCAGAACTGCTTTTGCCCTTCAGGCCTCCCCTGCTTTCTCTCCCCTCTATCACTGACGTCTTATTTTATTTTTTTCAAACACCAACTGGAAAAGACATCATAATCTCCGTGGTAATAAGTGGAGACGCGCAGCCCGTTGGCACCAAGTCGGATAATATTTTCTCTACAACCCCCCCCCCCTCCCCTGGCCCCCGGCTTTTAACTGCGGCTCTCAAAACCGTACAGGGCGATGTGCGGAGCCGCGAGCCCCAGAGGGACCCCGAGCGGCCCCGCCCCGCCCGAAGCCCTGCCCCCCCCCATCCTCAGCCCGACCCAACCCGCCTCATCCACTCTTAGAATAAATCTTTCCAGGCTCCTGTCCACGGGCTGGCGATTCCCTGTCGGATGGCCAATGGCCAGCGCCTATTTATAGCCGTTCAACGTCCCCTCCTCCCGGGGCGGCCGCTCGAAAGCGGGGAAGGGAGGGGGTGACGGGGGGGGGGGGGGGAAGGGAATTTCTGTGCTTGGCAAAAAAAAATATATATGTATGTATATATATATAATTTTAATTTTTTTCTCGGTATTTTAATATGATGTCATCCGCCGTCTTGCCGGCGCATTCTGGAGGGCGGCAGGGCTTCGGGGTGGTTTATGGCCACTGAAATAATAAATAAATTTATTTCAGAACATAACCGTAATAGAAAAGCGTGTTCCCTGCCGCCCTAGGGCTCCAGGGCCGCCGCCGGGCGGGATTCCCAGGCGGATCCGAAGCGAATCGGGACGGGGCGGACCGTGGAGCCCCTGCTGGGGGACAGAGCAGAAGAGGGGGGGAGGAGGGGGCTGAGGAGGGGGCGGGGCGGGGGCGGGGGGCCGCGGGGGCCCGACAGGGGGGCGGGGGGCTACGGAGGGAGCAGAGCTCCTCTCTAGGTCTGATGTTGGTCACTGTCGGCTCCCCTTCCCCCCACCCCCCATCCGTTAACACTCAGGCCGCTTCACCGGAGGGAAATTACCTGTCTACCTTCTTCTGCCCCTTTCCTTTCCTGCCCCACTGAGGCAGTCGTGTTGAGGCTTAAGATCCTCCCACCCCCACCCAATGGCCCCAAGGTGGGGGAAAGAGGAGGGTGTGAGCCCAGTGACTTTCTTCAAACCCCTAGCGATCCCCGGGAGCTCTCCCCCTCACCTCACCCCGCCCCCTCCTCACTTTTCTTTCTTTCAAGGAAAAAGAAGGCCAGAAGTCAGTCTGTGTGTCCGTCTGTGTGACTGTCTCTCACGTCCACCCACACCTCCCACCCCGCCCCCCCCCCACACGCACAGGCACGCAAGTCTAGAACCCCGGCTGCAGTCTGGGCTGCAGCCTTCCGACCCAGCCAGGGCTTCTCAATCACTTTTCCACATGGCCTTCCGCAGAGGGGCGAAGCGAGGCCGCGCCGCCGCGCCTGAGCCGTCTGGGGAGCAAGGGCGGGAGGGAAGAGAAAGCTGGGGAGAGGTTGGGGGGCCGAAGCTTCGGTGCCCCCTGGAGGAGGGACTCTGGGTATTGGCCCCCCCCCCCTCCCGCCTGTGTCTACTCGGCACCGCCTCCCGATCGCCTGGGTGGACACTCGCTGGAGAGCAATCTCTTGATACGAGTGAGACGCTGCACGGGGCGGGGGCCACAGTGGGTTTGGGGGGGGCTCCCTGTTTTTTCTAGAGTTGGCTGTGAGTTTCCCGAGGGCGCCTTCTCCCCCTCTTCCCTCTCCCCGGTTCTTCGCCTCTGATCTGCTTAACTATAATTAAGTGCGCTTTTGGTGGCATTAATAAAGACTTATTTGTCCGCCGTTTCCACCGTCTGCCTCCACAAAGAGGACTTTCATCGGGGCGGCCACTCCAGCCGCGAGTCCAATTTATACAAAAATGTTGTATTTTTAGCTCGGGGCTCTGTTTAGATGGCGCTCAGTGGAAAGGGAGAGCCCTTGGAGGGACCCCCGTAAAAATCTGACAAATGGCCCCGAAAAACATAAAGGTCCGATTCACCAGGGCGCCCGTTAACCCCTTGGGCGCCGCTGCCCCCTCTCCCCTCCCTCACTTGGACATGGCCCACAGGCACCCCCAACCCCTCTCAGTTTGTGGGACTCTCCCCCGGGCGGGGCTGGGGGCGCCGGGCAGGGGAGGGGGGGGGTACAGGAGCGTCTGGGATGTGATTTGGAGGCTGCAGCTCCTGCAGACCGCGGAGGGAGCCCGCCGCCGCGGCCTCTGTGGGTTCTGAAATTTTATTTCCTAACTTCGCGGCCAAAAAATCCCAGTCGGCCGCCGTTAACCCTTTCTGCGCGGCCCAGGTGGGAGGGAGAGGGCCTCGGAGGCTGCCGTGCCTCCCTGACGGTCTCGAGTGGATTGTGTCAAACGCGCGGGAGCGCACACACATACACAACTCCCGCTAAAGGAATGGGGGAGACAAGCAGAGTGCCCCTCCCTCCGAAGCAGAGACCCGACGGGGCGAAAGTGGGCTAGGGGCGTGTAAAAGATGGCCTCCCCCCCCTTAACTTGATCTACCTGAGAAATGACCAAGACCGGCTATTCCAAGCTGGTTTTCCCGTTTCTAACCAGACTCTTCTCTACCAGGGCGTGCATAGCATCCCCCTCCCCACTTTCCTCCAGCGCCATAGGAAGAAATCTACGCGCTGCTTGGTTTCAGGTCAGCTTCCCTTCTGCATTCCCAACCCCCCCCCCCCCCCCCCCCCCCCCCCCCTTTGGCTCTTAAAGCTCCCACCCCTCACCCCCCTATGGGGGACAGCTAGGGGGGGGGGGGGGGGGGGATATCACATTGCAATAGCTATTGTCTAGCACTTAACCAGGTTAATTCCGGTTAATTTCCACAATACCTCGGGGTCCAGTCCGGGTTCCCCCCACCCCCACCCCTACCCCCAGATACCAAAAGGCTCTTGGGGTTGCGAGATTTCTGAGGCTAAACCGGGAGCACAAGCTGAGCTCTACGGTCACACATGGGCCAACAGTCCTTTCCTTCTCTGTCTTCCTTGGGCAGCCCTAACTAACCTCTCCGTCCTCCTATTTCTTCTTCAAGATAAATAAACAGAGCAAACTTTTCCAAACAGGTAGCCGCGTGCCTCGGGCTTCCCCAGCTTGTCACTTTTCCTTTCGTGTACGCAGACATACACACACACACACACACACACACACACACACACAAACACACATACACACACACACACACAAACACACATACACATACTCTCCCAGAATGCGAGCTTTACCTGGCCAAGCTGAGCCAGCTGCCAGAACCCGGCCCTCTCCTTAAAGAGACAAGTCCTCCTGGGAAGGCTGGCTCGAATCTCTTCTCCTTCCTCTCTACCCTCTCTGCGCCCCCAGCCTAGCCCAGCCCGGCCCAGCCGCAGCTGCGGCAGTGTGGAGACCAGAGACGGCAGGCAAAGAAGCATCGAAGAGGCAGGTGGGTAGGAGATAGCGACGTGCTCAGGCTAGGGGTCTCCCCTTCGACAGCCAAAAGTCACACGCTTGCCCCATTGAAGAACTCACACCTGGACTGCCAAATACACAATCCCCATCTCTGAGGGTCCACTCTCTACACCTGCCCCACTCCTGAAAATGGTTTTTGGAAGAGTTGGGGATAAGTGGATTTAAGGTTCTAGAGCGCTCCCCCACCCACAGCCAGGAAGATTCCCTTTCGCCAGGCATTAGGTACCAGAGCCGCCCTGGCTCGCTACCCGTAAGACTCCCCAGCGATCAGTCTACCCTCCCGTCATATTGCCAGAAGATTGCCAAGTGGACATGCACTTTTCCCCTTTTCCTCTCGCCTGAAGTCTCCAGGAGAGCCCCCCCCCTCCGCAGAACCCCATCTCTTCCTTACCTCTTGCCACCCCCCCCCCTGCGCCACCTTTCATGACCCCCCAGTATGCTCCTCTGTGCCCTCCTCCTAAGGAACCTGAATCTTCCTCCCCAATGCCCCCAAATCCAAGCCTAACCGCCCAGCCGTCCCCGAGGAGACAGCGCTCGCTCAGGGGCTGCGGCAGTAGGCTGGGACGGGTCCGAACAAGGAGGGGGGCCCGCGCGCGCGCGCCCTTACCTGGAGCAGCCAGTGACCCGTCTCGCCGATCAGGGGGAAGCCCATGGAGCCCTTAGGGATGGGCAGCTTGCAGCTCTTGTCCCGGGTGGCCGCCCAGCGCAGCTGCCACAGCTGCTGGGACACGGCCAAAAGCAAAGTCACCGAGACCAGGCAGGCGGCGAAGGTGGCCAGAGCCGAGACCAGATCAAACCCCTCAAAGAGCATATTTTTGGTTGGTTCTCTGCCTGGCTCCAAGTGCTTGGGAGGGAGGGGAGAGAGGAGGGGAGGCGGTGGGGGAGGGGAGCAAAGGGAAAGGATGGAGCCGGAAACGGGGCTGCGGTGTGGGGTCCTTTGCTCGCTCCCCAGATGCAGAGAAGGCAAGGGGGTGGGACTGGAGAGAAAGAGCCTAAAGTCTCAGAGGGAATCAAGAGGGGGAAAAAAACCTGCCTTAAAAAAAAAAAAAAGACCCGAGGCCACTCAAAGTGTAACTTTGTTTTGTGTTCCTTTATAGGGGGTGGGGGGCGGCTGAGGGGGCCGGGGCGGGGACTGGACTAAGGACAAAGCGCTCAAGTTCGCCCGCTCTCTCTCTCTCTCTCTCTCCAAGCACCACGCTTGGTGAACTTGGGAAAACTTGGGCCGGCGGACCCCTCCCCCTCGCTCCGGGGAAAGGCAAAAAAAAAAAAAAAAAAAAAATGATAATAATAATAATAAAAAAAGATGAAACAAAAATGAAAAATTAAAGTGCAATCGATTCGTCCAAAGGATTTGTTTTTAATTCCAATTTCGGAGGAAAAATTTAAAAATTCTAATTAAGGAGGAAAGGAGAGGATGTCTCCCCCAGATCCAAAAATCACCGGAGAGCCCCAAAACTTTTGGGGGGAAGAGGAAGGGAGATGGTGGTTTGGGAAATGCGGGGACCTACCCCCCGACTCTGTATCTGTTCAAACTTTAATGCGGTGCCCCAGCCTCTAAAAGCTGCCCGTGCGCCCCTGCAGCGGCTGCGGCCAGAAGTCAGGAGCAGAGCGGAGCAGACGAAACGGAGTGAGCCGCTAGCGCGGGGCGGACGAGACGGACGCCGAGAGCAGTCCGAGCCCGAGCCGGAGCCCGAGCCGGAGCCGGAGCCGGAGCCCGAGGGGAGGAGGAGACGGAGGAGGAGGAGGAGGCGCGGGCCGGTGGGAGGGAAGGAGGGAGGGGGTGAGGCGGGGTGGGGTTGGGGGGCGGGCGGTGGAGAAGCCGAGCTGGGTTATTGTATCAATCAGCAAAGGCAGGCAGTCCGCAGGATTTTGTCTCTCGTCTCTGGACTTGCTGCTAGGGAAAGGGGGAGGGGGAAGGAAGGGGAGAAAGAGGGAAAAGAGAAAAAAAAAAAACAGAAGAAGAAATAAAGCAGGAGGCAGGATTTCAGGGCTGGTGGTTTTAAAAGCTTCTCAATGTGATTTGAGGCGATGCGTGTGTTTATATAGGGGCGGGAGGCTGCGCCGTGGGCGCTCCGCCAGTCTCCCCCCTCCGCCAGCCTCCCCCCCCCCCCTCTCCGCCCGCCGCGGGCCCCCCCCCTCACTCTTACAAAGCCGGAGGCGTGGTGAGAGGCCGGGCCCGGCGGCCCGGGAGCGTGTGAGTGTTGGACGCGCGCCCGCCCGCCTGCCTGCCGGGGACCCACTTGTAGCCGCTGAAGGATCAAACTCAGTTCGCCTCTCCCTGGCCCTCTCTGTCCATCCGTCCTCCGTCAGCTGTCCGGGCCGCGCGTCCGCCTTGCGCTGGGCTCGGTACCTAAGACGAAAAGACACACAGACACACAGATGCACACACAGACACACACACCCCACTAGCGCCGGGACTCCCGCTCAGTCCGAGTGGGGATCTCTTGGCCCCGAGACCCCAGCCCTGACACTGGAGCCCCCTACCACCGCGGCCAGCCTCCAGCCCGGTCGGGAGACAGGCGCATGGAGATGGGGGGCCTCCCCCTGCCAGACAGCTCACTCCCGGGAGAAAGTGCCCTAGATTCGCGGCTCCGTCCGCCGAGCCGAACAGGGGTGGCGAGAGCCCGGGGGTGACCGGGGATTGTGGGGGGGCCCCCCCCTGCTTGGGCGCCGGCGGGACGCACGTCGGACGGGCAGCCAGGCGGGCTGGTCTGGGCGCTCCTGCCGAGTCCGAGAGCGGGGCGGGGCGGGCGGAGCCCCGGGGCACAAGCGTTCATTGATACAAATAGGTAAATAAACACGCTCGGAAAGGGGCCGCCACCTTGCCGCACTGGCTGCCCAGGGGCAGTGGGGGGGGGAGCAGGGGGGAGAGTGTGAGAATGACACGTGTGTGCGCAACATGTGTGACCCTGCAGTTGGAACGTGTGCAGCTGTGCGGGGTGTGAGTGTGTGTGCGCGCGTGTGTGTGCGCGCGCGCCAGAGAGGTGGAAAAGGTGCCTCTACTGGAGCCTGTTTAATTTGAGGAGGGGGCTCTCTTCTCTCCAGGAGCCCTTCTCTTTTTCTTTTCCATCCACTCCTCGCCGGCGCCCCATGATTGTGCCAAAACAAGACGTAATCCAACTCCCCCCGTCCTCTAAATGGGAGTAACGTGCAGGTCTGTGTGGTGGAAATGGGGGGGGGGCGTATCTGTGGTGGATATGTGTGCGGCGTGTGTGTGTTCGGGGTGTGGGTGTGTGTGTGCGCTGTGGAAACTGGCTTGCACGCCTCTTCGCACCTTTCTCTCTCGAATCCAGACACCAGCGGCGCCTCTGCTTTCTGAACGCCGCGTTCCTACTTTGGAGCTATGAATGAGAGAGGAAGCCAGAGGGGAGGATGAAATTCTGCGTGTGCGTGTGCGCGCGTGTGTGGTGTGTGTATGTGTCTGTCTGTCCGCTTTTTCCAAGGTCCTCGGTGTGTTTGTGCCTGGGCATGTATGCTTGGGTCTGGATGCGTGTGTGCAAAATGTGTCTGGGTGCTTTTCTGTCTCTGTGGCGCACTGAGGTTTGGTGAGCGAAATCTCTCCGCCTGCCTCTCCAGCCCTCTCACTCTTTGCCCTATAACCCCACCTGGTGGACAATTGTGGCACTGCATCTCTGGGAGAAGCACCCCCCCCCACCCCCCCACCCCCGCCCCAGCCCCATACACACGCACACCCTGGTCTCCATCCCCTTTCTCCGTCCCTTCTTCTACCCTTTACCTCGTCCTAACAAAACAAAACAAAACAAAACAAAGCCAAAAAAAAGGAAATAACATCTCCAGCCCCTGGGTCGGCGTCAGTAACTAGGAGATTAGGACGGGGAAGTGCTTGTGGGGGCCCATCTCTGGCCAAGGGGGAGGAGCTTCACGGAACCTCCTTATTCCTCTCCCCAGATAGGGGGCTTCACCAAAGAATTGTGCTGGCTTCTTCCCCAAAAAGGGATGGCGGACCATGGGGTGAGGATGAGTGGGAAGGGCATAGCTACCGAGCTACCAAGTATCTCTAAAATTAGGTAGTCAAGGCCAAAAAGAGAGAGAGATGAAAATGATATGGATGAAAAGAGCCCTGGATTTATGTCATAAGTTCCAATGTCCGCCACTGTGTACTTCCTGTGCCACCTCTCACAAACCACTTCCTCTCCCAGCCTCAGTTTCCCCGACTGTAAAATGAGAGGGTTAGATCAGACCACCTCTAAGGTCCCTTCTATCTCTATGAGTTCCTGATTTATTTTTTATAAAGAGAATAACAATGATACTTTATCAAGCTGGTTTAGAGTTCATAGATCTTGGAACTGGAATGACTAGCCACCCCTGACCTCTGGCAGGTTGATGTAGTATTATCCCCCTTTTAGAGAGGAGAAAGCTAAGGCTAGGAGAAGAAAAATAACGTGGCCCAAGTTACCCAGTTAGCCTTTGTGTGAAGCTGAAAACTTCCATAGACCTTCTTCCATGCAAACGAAAAAGCTATTTAAGTAAAACACATTACTAAGATGGAGATTACCAGGAGAAAGGTCAGAGAGCCCATGTTCTCAGAGAGGTCGCATTCCAATAAGGGGAGACAGAACATCTAAGAGGCAAGTCAGATGGAAAGGCTCCATGGTCTATGGATATAGCAGAGGCTCATGCCTCTTCCTACAGGTCATTTCCACTGATAAAAACCCTGTTTCTGATGTTGCCCACTGGACAGCCAAGGACATATCTCAATAGGACTCAGCCCCTTAAACTTAGCTCATACCCTTCATTGCCTCTGGCCTCAATGGCTGCAGAAATTAAAAAAAAAAAAAACTCCCTCAAAATTACCGTCATGGAATTTCCATTCTAATGAGGGAGGGAACAAGAGAGAGGCTCCCTGAGGAGAGGCCAGTGCCCAGGACCTCCCCGAGGGCAGGTGCTTACTGCCTCCTTGAGCACAGACCCACTAAGCCAAGCCTGGTCCCAGGTAAGAATGACAAGTTGACACTCACAGATCAGGGTCCTGAGCTGGGCAGCTTGACAGTCTCCTAACCAGTGAGTTGGAGCCTGGAGTCAAGGAGACCTGGGTTCATATCCTGTCTCATACTTCCCTGGGTCTCAGTTTCTTTCTCGGCATAATGAGGGCGCTGGATGAGGCAGGTGATCTCTGAGGTTTATTATTCCTCGCAGCTCTAAATCTGGGGTCCCTAAGAGCCACACTTCAGCCGTGCTGCCAGCAGAACTGGGCCTCCTCCCTTCCCTGGCCTGTCTCCCATCCTTGAGTCCCACCTCTTCCCAGAAGCCTTCACCAACTCTCTTTGCAAACCCTGAGACTCACTTTGAAAATTCTCCCCCTAGCTCCTACAATGCTTTACAATTCAGCTCTCATTTTCTCTATTTTCTAACACCTTGTCTCCCGCAGTAACTAAACTGGGGTCCCTGAGGGCCTGCAGGAGTTGCGGTTTACCCTGCTCTTACCCCCACCCCGGTTTAGCTGAGCCCATGGCTGCAGTACTGCCCTGGAATACTGCAGTTTTCAGGGGATACAGTACACCCCCTCCTCTTCCTTTCCTGGGCCTCATTGTCCCCACATCCAGGAAGGCCAGAAGGACAAAGGTTGGGGGGAGGAGGTGGGGACACCCTTACATCCATCCCAGGACTAAGGGGCCAATGCCCCACGGGCAGCTTTCCTTGGCCTCTCTGCACCCAGGGCAGTTGGTGGGGGGTGGAGGTGGGGGCAGCCTCATGGCCGATCCTCACTCCTCCCATCCCTCCCTCGCTCTCTTCCTCCCTCCAGTCAGTTAGCTGTGGCTGTGTTGCCCTGTAAGGGGCGGCAGGGACCAGAGCTTGGAGCTGGGCACAGACAAGCCGATTAGCGCCTCTTGTGGCTTTCTTGGGAGGAAAGTGGGGCTGAGCTCTCGGTGACCAAAGGAGGGGGCCACCAGAGCAGGAATCAGGGCTCTGGCCTCCCACCCCCACTTGCACGGCCCCTCCCCTCCTTCCCAGATTTCTGCCACACGATTACGCCACAGGTACTTTCTGATCCAGTGGCCCCAGGCTCACGCCATGAATGTCCATCCCCCAGCTCTGTCTTCGACCTCACTGGCTGCCCCCCATCCTCATCTCCATCTCCTAGTTTCCCACCATCCAGAGGAGGTCTTCCTCATCCTCACTCCTCCCCCCACATTCTTCCTTTTGACATTCTCTCTCTTACATCCTCAGTATTTATCACGTCTATACCTCCTCATAGCTGTGTAATCTCCACTATTGGAAGGAGATCCCTGAAGGGAGGGAGTGTTTTTGCCTTTCTGAGTGTCCCCGGCCCCTAATGTGCCTTGGCACACAATAGGTGCTTAATAAATGCTTGTTTGATCTGTGTGGTGGAGTGGGAGAGGAGACATCAGTAGTGACTAGACATTCAGCCTTGGGGAAGTTGCTGGGGGGCCCCCAATGCATCCCCCAGGGTTCTCCTAACCCTGTCACACATCCAATCAAGCTCTAACTCCTCTTAAACAAAGACAGAAACACTACCTCCTCTCAGAAGTCCATTACATTGCCCAGTCACACAGACCCCCACTGCGGTGACTCTCTGACCCTTACTGCTGCCATCCTCCAGAGTCTTTAGTGGCCCAAGAGCCTCTCCACCTGTCTGTTAGCTGCCCTTCCTCTGTCCCCTGTCTGTGTCTGTCTGGGAGCCCCCATGAGGAAGCTGGAGCCAGGGTCAGGACCTCCTCCCTCCCTTCCCCCAACTCTTCATCACATCTGGATGAAGTGAGTTCTGGGAGAACAATCTCAGACTAGAAGCAAACTTTCTCTCTCTTACGCTCCCTGCTCCTCCTCCAAACAGCCCCTGGGGGAAAAATTAGAACTAAAAATGTCTGTGAATAACAACCCTATCCTTCCTGTTCTCTCCAAGCTCCTTCGGGTCTATCTTCTGATGATTCGCAACCCTATTAGGTGCTAGGGAGATCTCTTATTATTCCCATTTTACAGAAGGTAGTACTAAGGACCTAGATAGAAGATACCAGGCAGAATCCATGCGGGAAAGGAGAGCCTCAGATCTCCACCCACCCCTACCTCCCAAAATTGCGGATCTTCATGAACCCTTCATAGCAACAGTTTGCTCCCAGGAGATGATTGCCCCGTCTTTGAATGCCGAGGCTCTAGAACAGGAGTTCCTAATCTGGGATCCATGTGCTTCATTTTTAAAAATAACAGCATTTTGATAGAATTGGCTTCCTTTGAAACCCTACATAGTTTATCCATTATAAAACATGATTCTGAGAAGGGGTCCATAGGCTCCCCCAGACTGACTGCCCAAGGGGTCCAGGACACAAAACAAGGTTAAGAACCCTTGATTTAGAATGAGGACATGTAGAGTCAGAATGAGGACATTTTACACCCGGAGCAAATACTAGAAACTGTCATCAGGTTGAGCTTCGTGAACTGGGCCTTCAGTCGTGAGGAAGCTAGGCAGAGGTGTGGGAAGAGCTTGGTAGCATCCTATTTTAACTAATTAGCTCTTTTGTTTCTATGCTGCTGTAGGACAGCCCCCTCCATATAGGGCACCCTGGGACAAAGCCCGATTGTCCTGCCCTAGTTATGGCCCCGAGTATCAAGGAAGACATACATGGACTCTTACAGGACCAGGCCTTAGAGGGCATCTAATTCAATCTGCTCCTGTTACAAATGAAAAAGCTGAAGGCTAGAGGTTTAAATAACTGACTGCAGGGTAATCAAAGATCCAGAATTCAAACTGAGGTTTCTAGCCTCCTAACCAGTGGCCTTTGGGGAATGGGAGGAGCTCTGTCCTTGGGACCTCAGGGGAACATCCGAATGCATTCCATGGAGCTTTCTTGGGGGTGTCCTCCCAGAGCACAGGTCTGGTGGGACTGAGGTCCTGGTAACTGAGCCAGCCAGCTTCCCAAAGAGATGGACAGTTCACCAATTATGGACTGAACCCTTATCCTGGTCCCAGACTGACCTCTAATCCCACTGGCTATTTACAAACACAGGCCATTAGTCACGAGGAAATGAGCAGGAGAATGTGGATGGCTGTGAGCCACCATCTCCTCTGCTGGGGACGTAGCTCATACTGGCATTGGGTTGGAGCTGCTTTTGTCAGATTATGGCCTCCAGAATACATCACCCACATTGTTTCCCTTCTTATTGAACTTCCTTTCTTCAAGGGTAGACTTGTCTTGGAATATCTGTCAGGGGTGGAGGAGGGGAAGGATGAAGGTGACCATCCAGGGAGAGGAGTATTCCCTGGGTCTAGCAGAGTGAGAAGAAGGCAGAAAATCAGTAGGATGTCTGAAGGAAGATGTGTGAGTGCCGACTTGTCCGCTTTAGAAAAAGAGCCGGGAGTGAGGAATCAGAGGGAAGGACCACTTCACCATCCCTGATTCTATTTACCCTGATTCAAGAACCCTGGGTAGAACAGAGTCCTCCGGGGTCCCACATCCAACAGGAAACATGGCAGGGTCCAACTCCCGCCACATTGGATAACAACGTGCTGCTGCCCTGAACTAGATCATCTTTCTGCCTTTCACAGTCCAAGGGCAGGGCCCCTGCCTCCACCATCAGACCAGAGGTTCTCAGGAAAGAAGGGCCTTTCTCTTTCCTATTTGCCCTGGTTTTCAATCCAGGATTCTGCATATCAATCCAGGATTGATCAGTCAATATGGAGCTTGATAAAGTAACAAGAAAACTCAGACGCAGCTGTTCCCCCTTCCCCTAGTCACTGAGCTCTGAACTCTGTACACAGCAGGGGGGCTGGGCCACACTGAGCCATCCTCACTTCCTCTGAGGTCTCTTGTTAGGGAGACAGGAAAGGAAGGGAACAGATTTGGCTAGGAGTGGGAGACATTGTAGGCGCCATTGTCTAGCCCCGACATACTAACACCCAGGAGGGCTTAGAAACCCAGGCCCCAAGTGAAGGGGGAGAAGGACTGAGGTTGGGAGGGAAGAGAGATGGTTTTGTTTTCTAATTAAAATGGTTTTGATGCCTTTGATTTTCATCACAGTCATTTCTGGATATACTCCACCTCACCCACCCCCAGCCCCATTGTGAGTCGTCCCTTATGACAAAGAAAAACAGCAAGAGCCCGACTAACTGACAAAGTAACCCCATCTAACTGTGTGAAACATGATGCAGCTCCAGCCCACTCCCTTTGCAGAGAAAGGAGGTGCATTTGGGGAGGTGGTGTTTTAAAGGTGTGTGTGTGTGGCCTGCAGGGGTGAGCCCAGGTGATCTGGGCTAAGTCCAGAATGGAAATCACTGGAAGTCAATATCATGTTCCCCTAGTGCTCTGACCCTGGCCTGGAGGGAAGGGAGGGAAGAGGCCTTGTGTCCCATGGAGAGGGTTTTGGGGACAGTGCTGTGAGCAGCAGTGGCTCATGCCCTCGATGACGCCCAAGGCTGACAAGTTAGATCACAGACCTCGGACTGGAAGGGACCTCAGAATGGCCTGTTTCGCCTTCTCTCCCTAACAAAATCAGCCTCTGTGCCCATAGCAGCCAGAGCTCATGAGACCATCTGGTCTGATTTTACTGATGAGGAGCCTGAGGCAGGTTCATGGGGATGAAGTGACATGTCCATGGTCACACCTGTAGAGTCACAGGGGATCTAGATCTGGGTCTGGAGAGGACCTTCAGAAGCCCCCCACCCCAACCCTTCACAATGGCTGATGAAGAAACAGGTCTGGAAAAGGGAAGAGCCTGGCAGAGAGGTCACGGCGTGAGCAGACTGGAGCCGAAATGGGAGAAATAATGATGATGGATGATAGCCGACTTCTGTGTGGTGCCTTAAATCAATCATCTCGTCTCACCACCAGAACACCCTTTGCAGATGGTTTTGACCTTCCTGGCCCTGGCTCAGTCCCCATTTGTACTATCTGAATCTTGCTTTACAGAGGGATGCTCAGGCTGATGACTTGGGGTAAGTCCCCATTAATGGGGCCAGAGAAGCCCTTTTCTGACTCTTGCCGGGGAAATTCGCCCTTCCCATTTTGAGAAAATCTTGGAGGTGGAGAAAGGGTGCCCAGCACGAGGGTTCTTAGATACTCTCTGGCTGGCATTGGGGCGATCTGAGGCTGCCCCTTCAGATGAGACCCCATGTCCCTTCCCTGACCTACTTTCTTGCGTGACAGCTAACAGCCTCATAATAGAAGGTTTACTCTGGTACTGGTGCCCTCTTCTGCCATCCAGCAATGGGGATGAGGTGAAAGAAAGCGAATTTGGGTTTACTGTCCCTCAACATTTTCTAATATTGAGAGCTAACATAGGGCGGGAGGGGGGAGCTAGTGGATCCCCCTCCTTGGAGGTCCTCCATCAAAGGTTGTATTCCTGTTTAGGCACAGGCTGGTACTCTCCACAGTGCTCGGTTCCCTCTACCTACCTCGAATGAGAAGAGAGAAAAAACAACAAAGATTCTCACCCTTACCCAGAGTTGGGGGTGCTTTACACTCTTCCTACAGCCCAGGTCAAGGGGCAGAGAGAGTAGAAATAGACACCTGGACCACTGGGAGCTAGTATTTCTGAAAGAATTCTGAAAGAATCACGGGCCTTTGATTAAAATTCTTGCTTTTTCTGATTCTATGTGACTCGGGGCTCCCTAAGCCTCAAAATGAGGGGATTAGACTATGGCCCTTATGGTCTCTTTGGGTTTCCCAGCTGTGACCCCACAGTCCCAATTTTGGCTGTAGCTGGACCAGGCTTGAAACTCAGGAGGAAGGAAATATGGATACTGAGGCTCTCAGACTATTCCCTGGGTTACGCCTCAGTGTTGGGAATCCCCAGTGTCCAGAAGGCAAGATCACTTTCTCTCTCTCTCTCTCTCTGTCTTTCTGTCTTTGTCTGTCTTTCTTTCTCTGTCTTTTCTTTCTTTCTCTATCCTCTCTCTGTCTTCTCTCTCTCTCTCTCTCTCTCTCTCTCTCTCTCTCTCTCTCTCTCTCTCTCCATCTCTCTTTTTCTCTCACTCTGTTTCTGTCCATCTATCTCTCTCCGTTTCAGGTTTGGAGGTTACCTCACTATTTCCAAATTTCCCACACCACCCACTGCAGAAAGAAGCCCTACTTCCCTAGACGCCCTCCCTCTCTCCTTACCATACCCTCCCCCTGACTGGATGGGGAATTCAGATATATCTACCTCATTTTCTGAAAATCCAGATGAACATTCTCCGCCCCTCTCCCATTCTTGTCTTCCTCCTCTTCTTCGCCCCTGGGTATAATTCACCAACTGTCTCCTTCTTTCTCTTGGTTCCTGAGTCTTCTTGCACTAGATACGGAAGCTCAGGACCAACTGTCCTCCACATGAGATGGCTGTGGGCACAGCCCTGGACCCCCCACAGTTCTCTCCCACCCCAGACAAATCACTGAGAAGAAGAAACAAAATCACCCTGAAACAAGAGAACTTTCGTCGCTCTACAAGCTCTGGTAACCCCTTGGGGGGTGCTTTAGGGACTTCATAGGGAATAGCAGCTTGGCCCCTCTCCTTTGTAAACCCACAATCCCGGGGAAATTTTCCCCCAAGAGGAACTTTTACAAACTGAATAGGAACACCTCCCCCCCCAAATAAAATCTAGTCGTCCCCCCAACCCATGCTTTTCCCCTACTCTGGCCAAGCACAAAGTAAAGGGGTGAGTAGGCCTGGTGGCGGGGAAGACTTCTAAGGAGATGACAGCCAGGCTTGGGGTGCCCACCCCAAAGATCCCTCGGGGCTGGGCAGCAGACTCACCACGGTGGCGGTGGCAGCAGCGAGGGTGGAATGCTGGCCTGCTTTGCCCTGGCCTGGCAGCCAACAGTTTTATAGAATCCAACCTGCCCCGGTACCGCCCACCACAGGCGTTGGAAACAAGGGCCTGGGAGCCTTTAAGAGCTGGGGGGTGGGGTGGGATGGGTAGAGGGAGGGGGTCTGTCCCAAGACCCCAATCCCCTCCTCCCCCCAGCCCCAACCAAGTTCAGGAAAGAGGCTGCAGATGTCTTGTCCAGATGAAACTTTTCCCCTGGCTCATTCTGCCCTCCCCCAACGTGTGTGTGTGTGTGTGTGTGTGTGTGTGTGTGTGTGTGTGTGTGTG